>NC_089791.1:51505382-51522882 GCF_040412425.1 Macrobrachium rosenbergii | reverse complement strand
TATATATATAAAATGCATTTATAATATATATATATATATATATATATATATATATATATATATATATATATATATATATATTATGTAACTGTAAATATAGATATAGTGACTATGTACATATATATACCGGTATGTATGTATGTATATATATATATATATATATATATATATATATATATATATATATATATATATATATGAGAGAGAGAGAGAGAGAATGTGTTCAGTAGATTATATACTGTATATACTGTGTGTGTATATATATATGTGTCTGTGTGTGGGTGTGGTTGTGTTTTATATGTGTTTGGCTATAGGTGAAACATTAATAAAGTATTGTGTATTACTTGAAAAGTAATGCCCGATTGAAAGCTGCGATATTTAACAATTTGGTAAAACTCTGCATTCGAGCAAAATGGAATAAAATCCCCTCAGAACAAAAAAGCAACAAAAAACAAACGAGCAACGACCGCCCGTGTAATCCTGTAATCCCTGTCATTACATAACGCTGTCTGGAAAGTGCAAAAATAGGCTGGAAGCTTTTCCTTAGATTAAGGAGTTGTGATTACTTTAGGATTCCAAAAGGGGATTTTTGAGTTTGAAAAATGAGGGATTTCCGATTTGAAAAGGGGATTTCTGGGTTCGAGAAAAAAAGATTTATTTGTTCGTAAAGGGGATTAATGGATATAAGAAAAAGGGATTTCTGGATTCGAAAATGGAATTTCTGGATTTAAAAAAAAAAAGTTATTTCTGGGTTTGGATAGAGGATTTCTATAGATTTAAAAATTGGACTTCTGGGATTCGAGAAAAGGGGTTTCTGGACTCGGGAAAAGGGGATTTTGGGATTTGAAAAGTGGGGAGTTTTGGGTTCAAAGAGGGGATTTTTGGATTCGAAAAGAGATTTCTGGATTCGAAAAGGATTTTTGGGTTCGAAAAGGGAATTTTTTGGCTCGAGACAAGGAGATTTCTTGGTTCCAAAAGGGGATTTCTAGATTTAAAAATGAGATTCTGTGATCTAAAAGGGAATTTCTGTATTCGAAATGTGATTTATGGATTATAAAAAGACTTTTTGATTCGAGAAAATGGGTTTTCTGGATTCGGAAAAGGGGATATCTAGGTTCCAAAAGGGTATCTCTGGATTTAAAAAGTGGATTTTTGGATTCTAAAAGGGAATTTATGGGATTTATGAACAGTACAACAATAACACCTAGCAATACCAGGAGGGAGACTATCTGATATTTTCAGTTTGTTTTATTCGTCATCATTGACTTTGGTAATTGCGACGCCAGATAGCGCGAGATCAGTCAGTCAGTTGCAGAATTAACATCTAGCATTGTGTCCCTCAAGAATGGGATTTAAGGGCAGATAGACAGCCTTCAACCAATCCCACACCTTTTGGGATTAAGCCTTCATATAATATGCTTTTTGTTCTTTTGTTTCTTGATTGTTTTCAGTGCTGATGTCCTTTTGTTTAGTAAAATTATTTCACGCCTTTTTAGTTTTCTTTAAAATAAAACTATTGAGATAGCTATTTGTCTGTCCGTTCGCACTTTTTCTGTCCGCCCTCAGATTTTAAATTACTGAGGCAAAGAGGCTTGCATCCAGCGTTGATCATCCACCTTCAGTTATCAAACATACCAAATTGCAGCCCTAGCCTCAGTAGTTTTGATTTAATTTAGTTAACGTTAGCCATGATCGTGCGTCTGGTACCGCTACAGGTGCCAACAACACAGTCCACCAACGGGTCATGGCTGAAAGTTTCATGGGCCGCTGCTGAGAGTTTCATGGGCCGAGGCTGAGAGTTTCATATAGCATTAAATGCTGTACAGAAAACTCGATTGCGCCGAAGAAACTTCGGCGCATTTTTTACTTATTTTATTAATTATTACTGATGTGTTATTTGTAATGTCGCACATACCCAAACCCTTCCGTTCTTTCAATCTGTAATTATAATTAGCGTTATATTTTTCCCCTCTATTTGAGTTATTCTTGCTCGTTATTTTCTCATGTCTCATTACCCCAAATCACTTTGTTCTATTATTTCATTCGTAATTTGATTAATTTTTATTTCCTTCGATTATTTTTTTCATTCCCGTTTTGCTTTTTCCATTATGATGAAGAAAAATAAACCGCTTTAAACGCAGGATGTTTCATTGATCAACTTTCCCCGTGAACTGAGAGAGAGAGAGAGAGAGAGAGAGAGAGAGAGAGAGAGAGAGAGAGAGAGAGAGAGAGCACGCTGTATTTTGCTCTATGTATTTGTATAATGTATAGATACTCAGGTATGTGTATGAGAGAGAGAGAATGCTGTATTTTACTCTATTTTTATAATATATAGATACTTAGGTATGTGTGTGTGTGTGTGAGAGAGAGAGAGAGAGAGAGAGAGAGAGAGAGAGAGAGAGAGAGAGAGAGAGAGAGAGAGAGACACGCTGTATTTTGCCTTATGTATTTGTATAATCGTACAGATACCAGGTATGTGCATGAGAGAGAAGAATGCTGTATTTTACCTCATTTTTATAATATATAGATACTTGTATGTGTGTGTGTGTGTGAGAGAGAGAGAGAGAGAGAGAGAGAGAGAGAGAGAGAGAGAGAGAGAGAGAGAGAGCATGCTGTATTTTGCTCTATGTATTTGTATAATGTATAGATACTTAGGTATGAGAGAGAGAGAGAGAGAGAGAGAGAGAGAGCAACGCCGCCGAATCTGAAGAAACATACTCGCAGAAAACCGACAGGGAAAATATCCTACTGACATATTTATCGCACAGTATTTTCGGGACGGCGTCTTGGCCAGTCAGGTTAAAAGCATACTGAGTGAAGCATTATTTCCTTCGTTTCAGCCACTTCTCTTTTTCTCCTCTCTTTTTCTCTCGTTTATTTTATTTTAGGCTTTCATTTCTCTTTTCCTTGTCAGGCGCTACCAGGATTCTTCCTTGTTCCTTTTCTGCGTTCGTCTCTTTTTTTTTTTTTTTTTTAAAGTCGGATTAACAATTTACATTTTCTGTCATGCTTCAGTGTTAAATTTTCCAACTCACACACACATGTTAGTACCTACAGCATACATTTAATATACTTTACAAATGCGTGTTGTCTCTCTCTCTCTCTCTCTCTCTCTCTCTCTCTCTCCTGTTACATATGCACACACACAAGTTTGTCTTTCTGATACAGACTGATATACATCGACACCTGCATATACGCTTACATCTGTACATATATATAATATATAATTATATATTATATATATATATATATATATATATAATAAATATATGTATACACTATGTGTATATATATTATTTATGTTTGTATATATATAATACAGGGGATAGAGTATGTATATATATTATATGTATATATATACATATATATATGTATGTATATATAGTATATATATGTATATATACATATATGTATATATATATACACACACACGCAGACTACTATCATCCAAAGTAATTCACAACTTGGCAAGCTCTCTCATAATTCCCACCTGTACTCTTCAAAATGCCTACATCGATCTACAATACAGTAACATACAGTAAACATCATCACCCAAATCACGTGACCCAGCCAGAACAGTCACGTGACAGAATCCTTCTAAAGCGAGAGCCCAAGCAAACTCATTTTCAAATCCATTTTCAGATTTATATTCAAATCCATTTCCAAATTCATCTTCAGTTTCATTTTGAAATGTTTTTCCAAATTCACTTTCAAATTCAGTTTCAAATTCTTTTTCATATTCAATTAATTTTCACGTCAATTTTCAAACTAATTTCCAAATTAATTTTCAACTTCATTTTCAGTTTCATTTTCAAATTCATTTTCAATTCCACTGTCAAATTCATTTTCAAATCCATTTTCAAATTAATTTTCATAACATTTTCAGATGCATTTTCATATTCAAATTAATTTTCAAGTCCATTTTCAAATTCATTTTCAAAACCATTTTCAAATCCAATTTCAAATTCATTTTCAACTTAATCTTCAGATCCAATTTCAAATTTTCAAATACATTTTCAAATCCATTTTCAAATTCATATCTATTGTCAAATCAGTCCTCAAATTCTTTTTCAAATTAATTAATTTTCATATCAATTTTCAAATTCAGTTTCAAATTCAATTTCAAATTAATTTTCAGATTATTTTTAAATTCATTTTCTAATCCATTTTCAAATTCATTTTCACACACTTATAAATCCATTTTCAAATCCATTGTCAAATTAATTTTCAAATTAATTTTTCAAATTCAGTTTCAGATCTATTTTCAACATTTTGAAATCCATTTCCCAATTCATTTTTCAAATCCATTTTCAAATTAATTTTCAGATCCATTTTCATATTCATTTCAAATCCATTTTCAAGTTTGTTTTCAAATCCTCTTGCAAATTCATTTTCAAAATCCATTTTCAAATTAATTTTCAAATCCATTTTCAAAGCCATTTTTAAATTCATTTCAAATTCATTTTCAAGTCTGTTTCAGAATCATTTTCTAGTCCGTTTTGAAATTCATTTTCAAATTCATTTTTAAATCCAAGTTCAAATCCATTTTCAGATCGACTTTCAAGTCCATTTTCAAATTCATTGTGTGGTCACTTTTCAAATCCATTTTCAAAATAATTTTCAAATTCATCTTCAAATCCATTTTCAGAATAATTTACTTGTCCATTTTCAAATTCATTTTCAAATCCATTTTCTAATCCATTCGCAAATTCCCTTTCAAATTCATTGTCAGCTCGACAAGTGCAGCATCAGCAGCATCGGACTACATACAGCCAGTTCATCCGGACGAGGAAACCGAAGACAAATGAAGACGAACGTTTATGCCGCGAATATCCTCATACTTTTTCCGAAGGCGGTGTAATTAATCCGGACATTTATTAACGTAAGCTGTCCGCTTCCCAAAATGAAGCCTCGGCGAAGTTTCTGCCTAATGGCCGCTGGCTTCAGTTTGCAAGCGGTCATTTGTTAGACCGAGGAGGCGCTGGTGTATACTAAAATAAAGAAAGGGTTTGAATGGATAGTGGATAAAAAAGGGTAATGTACACTACACCTACAAAGGCAATTAATTAGTCTGCTCCACGTTCTTTGTCCCTTTTTTTGTTACTCGTAATCCTTTTCATGTGTTTTCTCGTGCATTGTTAATATATCGTTTTTAATATATTTTTCTTCTGTGTATTCCAGATTTTTTGTTTTGATATGGTTCTTTTATCAGTTACAGTTTTTTTATCACGTATGCTCCCGTTCCTTTCTTTCTTTCATTCTTGCACAATGTATTTCTTTCATTTATGTTGCTTTGTAGTGTTCTGATTTTTTGCTTGCCAAGGAATTTCATTCTTCTATATTACATCTGATATTTCTTTTATTAGAGTCCTCGATCCCTGTATGAATCATCATAGATTCCACTTCTTTGCTCATCGCTCTTTTCGTGAGAATTCACTATTTCTAACTAACTAATAAAAGTATGTGTTCAACATGGTATCGGTTCGATGTTCCGCCATTGGCGGGTGTTCTATGTTTATTCTCAATTATTTTCTTGAAAATGTACTATGCTGAACTGTTTATTTCTGTTTTCAACGAACCATCTGCAAATATTATTGCTTTTTTTTTGTCTTGTGTTTTACCCAATTAAGATAAGTCTTCCAAAACCCTCTCCAACTAAGGTCCAACAGGGTCCAACTTCCTTCAAATATGGGCTGTGGTTTTATCGCAGAGGAAATGTTAGGAAATTTCCCCCCAAAAGTAGGAGGAAAAAAGTGAGGGGAAATTTATGGGGACTTAGGGAGAGCAGTAGAGAGAAAAATACAGACTTGGAAAAAAAAAGACACTGTAAGTCTGTATTGCAATAGGGACAGGAATCTCATGTGTGTGTATATATAGATGTATATATATATATATATATGTATATATATATATATATATATATATATATATATATATATATATATATATATATATATATACACAGGTACATTTTTTACACTGTGGAAGTTTTAAAGTCGGATAAAGGTTGATATATGGAAAAGTCGTTGCCAAAAATGGAAGAACTTTGTGGCGTTGGTTTTAAAAGCTTATTATTTTACTTCGTCGATCTCACTGAGTATCTTTGAAATCCCTGGGGACATAGAGAGAGAGAGAGAGAGAGAGAGAGAGAGAGAGAGAGATAAGGTAACATTAAGCTCCCATAATAAAGGTATCTGTGGAAATGGTATTTATAAAAAAAAGGAGGTAAAGCATGAAAATGAATTTATAGATATAAAAACAGATAACTCTTTTGTATAGGCTAAATAAAGTTCCTACTCAATGATCAAGAACGCTTTAGCAAATCGTAAGCAAATGATAACGAGTCCACAGTGGCCTTTATTAAAAGAATTATGTATTCAAAGCCTTCTAACCCTAAACTCTCTCTCATGCTTGGAGTCGCTTCCTTTTTTTTATACACATTTATATCAAATTGCGTTAACACCTCGACCTTTTGTTGACGAAGTAAACCCATAAAGGCAACTATCCAGGAAATCTGGTACTTTTAGATAGACTTCTTGAGAAACGTCAGTGGGAGAGGTGAGGGATTTTTGCCCTTAGACCACAAGTGTTTTCTTTTCTTTCAATGAATGACCAATGGGGTAGATGCTTAGAGTAAATAGAGACACTAAAAAATAATGTGTTGTACTCTTTCTGCTGAGTAAATGATGCGATTATATAAAAAAAATGTTATTTATTTATATATATATATATATATATATATATATATATATATATATATATATATATATATATATATATATATATATATAAATATATATATATATATATATATATATATATATATATATATATATATATATATATATATATATATATATATATATATATATATATGCTCATAGCTGGAGAGAGTTAATTCCTTCCCTAACCTGCAGCTGAAACCCACAACATTCCAATTAACTCCAGGTTCTATCAAACTGGGACACTGATAAAGAATGTTTTATAATCCATATGCTGAGTAAATGATAGTATTATATATTTATGTATTTCACCACATTGGAAGGTGAATTTGTTACTCTTTTCTCTAAATCCCCAGTTGTGACCCACAACATTCCACTAATTTCCAGGTACTTATCAAACTGGGGCACTGGAAAAGTATTTGTTTTGCTCCCTATGCTGAGTAAATGATGGTATTAATATTCATATAATTTCGCCACAATTGAAGGAGAGTTTATTTTCTTCCCTAACTCTGCACCCAAGACCCACACCATTCCACTTACTTCCAGGTACTTATCAAACTGGAACACTGAAAAAGAATGGTATATGCCTTATTCAGAGTAAATGATGGTATTAATATATGAATATTTATACCATCATTTATTCATATATTTCACCACAGTGGAAAATGAGTTTGTTTTCTCTTCCCTAACTCTGCAGCTGAAACCCACAACATTCCAATAACACCCACGTACATAATTCACTGCTAAGGTCCAGAGAGGCCTACTTTACTTTTAGGGGATGCATATGTTCTGCTCTTCATGCTGAGTACATAATGGTGTTATATATTTATATATTTCACCACAGTGAAAGAAGAGTTTGTTGTTTCCTTCTTTTCACCCTCCAGTTAAGACCCACAACACTCCACCAACATCCAGGTACATAATTCAGGTACTGGATTTTTAGGAGATTCACTCATATCAATCTGTCGATCTCCTAATCGTAGATTGAACGCTGGTCATTCAGTTGTGAGCAGAACGTGCTACCAACATCGCTGTTTTGGTGGTGACCAAAAATCACGTAAAATTGAAATGAGAACTTGCTGAATATCGCAGTGCTCCTAAAGAGAGCTAAATAATTGATGAGTGGAGACAATATAATGATTTTTTTAATGGAATACAAAGATGCAATTCATTTGGTTGTTCAGAAAAAAGTTAACAAATCAAAATTCGTTTAACAGTACTCCGTAAAATTCACATCGATAGATAACGCTGATAAGATCAGCATTTCGTTAGCTACATCGATAGAAAAGTAATTTTTAAAAAAGTTAAAAGAAAAGAAGTTTAAAAAAAAGGGAAGTTATAATTCTCGACTTATTTCAGATCTAGATGATTCCACCCTTTTTTCATTACTCATTAATGACATGAAATCAGATATAATTGCGTGGAGTGCTTGGATTAATAATAAAATATCAGCGACCGGCGAACCGTAATTAAAATGGGATTTCAGAGAGATGATAATGTTTTTATGAATGATTAAGTTAATAGAAAACATGTACTATTTCTTTCCATGGAAAAATGATTAATTATGCGGTTGTTCTATTATTATTATATTAACGCTGTCATCATCATCGCCATTTTGTATTTTATATATATATATATATATATATATATATATATATATATATATATATATATACAGAGAGAGAGAGAGAGAGAGAGAGAGAGAGAGAGAGAGAGAGAGAGAGAGAGAGAGAGAGAGAGCTGATTTCTGTCGAGTTTGAATGTGGAGAATCGCGACACCTATACCAAGCTGTTGTTGCTAGTTAGAAGAAATCATATAATATAAAGAAAAAATGAGTAAAAATGGAGATTAATGGTAATCAAGACAATAATGACGGAAAGAATGAAATGACGCAAACACCTCGAGAGAGAAATTAAGACCAAGAAGCTGGAATAAAAATCAGTAAAGGAAAAATCCGTGGTATAAGAAAAAAAAAAGAATGGAATTAAATAGAGATAAGAAGAAGAAGAAGAAGAAGAAGAAGAGGCTAAAGGATAAAATAAAGAAGGTAGACACAGGAAGAGAGCAATAACTAAAGGACAGCATAAAGAGGGGAGACACAAGAGGAAGAAGAAGAGTAACTAGGGATAAAATAAGGAAGCGAGACCCAAGTAGAGTAACTAAAGGACAAAATAAAGAAGAGAAACACAAGAAGAAGAAAAAGAATAATAATAAGAAGAGTAACTAAAGGATAAGATAAAGAAGGGAGAGACAAGAAGAAGAAGAGAACAGTAAATAATGGATAAAATAAAGAAGGGACACACAAGAAGAACAAAACTTAAGGATAAAATAAAGATGGGAGACACAAGAGGGAAAAAGAAGAAGAAGAAGAAGAAGAAGAAGATAACAATAACTAAATACAAAAATAAAGCAGGGAGACACAGGAAGAAGAAGAAGAAGAAGAAGAAGAAGAAGAAGAAGAAGAAGAAGAAGAAGAGGAGGAGGAGGAAGAAGAAAGTGAAGGGACGAGAAATCGAGCTACCATGACTCGGCAGGACCCCGTTCCTTATCAGCCGTCTTGAGGCGACTCTAAAACTCGAATGGATGGCCCTTTCAATTCGGAGGAAATTGAAAGCAGGTTGCCTTTATCTGCCACCAGCATACGTAGCAACACGCGTGGATGGTCATTTAGCTGGGGGGGTTAGTCTCTCTCTCTCTCTCTCTCCAAAACAGTTGTAAGTGAGAGATGGAACAGAGCTTTTAACAGACCTTTTATTTAAATTTTTCTTCGCTGTTAACATTGGCACGTACAGGTTAAGTAAGGGCAGCCTGCATGTTGGGGAGCAAGTCTGTCTGGCTGTGTGTCTGTTTGGCTGTCTGCCTGTCTTTGTTCTGTGTGCTTTTGTGTTTGTTTGTCTCTCTCTCTTTATGCAACAATACATAAAGAGTTTCCGCTATTTTGTGGACATTTTCTACCGCACGATGTACAAAATGTGACGTAAAATATACCATCATGAAAACGGGAATCTCATGCTGTCTTTAACGATAGATGAAATAGATTGCTATTTTGAGCGTATTTTCCGTGTGATATACAAAACAAGACCAAACATACAACAATGCAACTGAAATCTGATTTCATTTGAAAATCCTTGCTCGTTAGTTGAAATTCATTTACTTGTATTTCTTAGAACTTTCATTTTGATTATCGGAATATTTTTTGTTGTGCTTTTACTTTACACTGAGTTTTAAGTAAATAGATATCTTATAATTTCCCCCGCTCTTGTCAAATTTTATTTAGATATAAGGGGACCTAGATGTAAGGGCTGTCTTTAGCTGACATTATAATGAACTACGAAACTTAAGTCCTTATATTTTTAGCTAAGGAAATACAAAAAGCAATATTGCTTGGATAGAATAAATAAAAATATACTACTCTTCCTGGCAATCGCTACAATAATAATATTTAAATATTGAATTCCAGTATAAAGAATAACTGAAAAGAAATTAAAAACTTATGATATTATTGAGCAAAGTTTGAATTTCGCTGTAAAGTGAAAATCTTGAGACTTGACGATACTGAATCATTTTTGCAAGAAAAATACGAAGATTTTAAACTTAAAGCAAAATTAAAACTGCTTATTAAAGTCATAAGTTTTTAATTTCTTGACAGATTTTCTCTATACTGAAATTCAGTATTTATATATTAATATTGTCACAGTGATCGCAAGGATGAACAGTGCATTATTTATTCAGTCTATGAAATTCCAGCATCAGCAATAATACGACTAAAAGTAATTCAAAATCAGAACTTTTAGAGGGAGAAATCATCGGAATCCTGTAGGGGATCGTGCCGTCAGTGCTCCTTATGCGGTGCACTGTAGGCATTACTTGAGGTTCTTTGCAGCGTCCCTTCGGCCCCAACCTGCATCCCCTTTCATTCCTCTTAGTGTTCCTCCGTTCATATTCTTTCTTCCATCTCTTTCCACCCTCTCCTGATAATGTTTCATAGTGCAACTGCGAGGTTTTCCTACTGTTACCCCTTTCAAACTTTTTCACTCCCAGCTTCCCTTTCAGCGCTGAATGACCACATCATAGGTCACAGCGCTTGGCCTTTGGCCTAAGTTTTATATTCCATTCCATTTCATTCCAGAATCATCGGAAATAGAGAGGAAATAGATACTGCCGCTTTGCCACGCCGTAAAAACAAATGCTCTGTCGTACCCTGAAGAAAAGAATTGTCTTTCTTCGCGATAAGGGTTAAAGATCACACAATGCAAGCTTGCCTTTTCGTCTTAAGCCCGACCTGGCTTTTTCTAATCAGACAGCAATGCATCACGGGACGATAACGTCCCCAGGACTTAGATAATGCTGCAAACTCTTGCAGCAAACCTCGATAGTGCTGCTAACTCTTGCAGCAGAGGGTCTCAAGCACTAAGCGTCCAGCTTAATCTCGCTGTCACGGAGAAATCGGGAGGACTGAACTGCATTGTTTGTTTGTTTGTTTGTAATTTGCTTACTTTTTATCTGTTTATTTATTAATTCGTATTTTTTTTCTTTTGTAGTAAATGATCTCTTGGACAGAATTTTTATTCTTTTCTAGTAACTGATTTCTTCGTTCTGCATTTCCTATTACCTTCTGTTACATCTTTCAAGTGAGCACCATATTTTTTGGAAGCTTGAATTTCAAGTTAGTGGCCCCTGTGGGCTTGTTTCGTATGAAAATAGGGTTCATATTTTAAATAATAATAATAATAATAATAATAATAATAATAATAATAATAATGCTGTTTATTCATATATTTATTTATGTTAATTATTTTCATCTTGGTGCCAGGAATGCGTGTGGATTTAATGTATTGCAATACCTGTTTATCTGTGTTTTATAGTGTTGTTTATAGAAATCTGGATTAAGGTATTATAATACCTGCTTATATAGATGTGGGTTAATGCATTGCAATACTTGTTTATCTGTGTTTTAGTGGTGTTTATATTTGTGAAAAAATGTTGATATCAACCAGTTGCTTTTTTTTTTAAACTTACAGCTGTTTTACGCTTGTCCCACATAAGGGCATTTTAGTTTGTGGAAGTTCCTTAGCAAAGGAATGTTTGCAGAAAATCTTAAAAGGAAAAAGTCAAGCCCCAATTAAACAGATTTACTCTACGACCTTCTCCTCGGCATATGTAGGGATATGAGGCCTCCCACATAGAAGGAGAAGTGGAAGAGAAGGAACCAGCAGCCTAAAATTAGCATTACTTAAAACGACCAGGATAGGACGCTACCGGTTACCAGCGCCCTTAAACGAGCTGGTAGCTGGTTGGCTAGTCTTGCAAAGATTCCTTTACACCACACACACACACACACACACACACACACACACACACACAGACACACACACGTCGCCCTGATTCTTCCGCGAGATAAATCAGACTTATGATGCTCGAGCTAGTTATACCAGGAATTAACTCCCCGTCGCTCCAACTTCCCTCCCAAACTCAACTGCTTGAACTCCTGACTCGACTGGGCCTCAATGAGGAACGTCTTGAATGGACCAATTAGGGGGAATTATGTTTACCTTCGTCTAACTTCGGGCTTCCCACGGACATCACGTCAGTATCTCACAGTTGCAGGTTAGAAGTTATGGGAACGAACTATAAATATCTTCTCTCTAAGATGGTCTAGATACATTTGTTTGTGATACTTCCTTGCGGGACTTGGGTTTGGCTTGAAAACCTTTGTTGTTTTATTTAGATTTTTCTCTTACATTCATCTTGGGCATAAGGCGAAATCCCACCTGTTAAAGGGTTTGAAAATGGGTTTGGCTTTAAAAATCTTTGTTGTGTAATATACTTTTTTCCTTCTCACATTCACCTTAAAGAGTTTGAAAATGGCGTTGAGAATCTTAGTTTTCTTTAGAATCTTAGTTTTCTTATATACTTTTTTTCTCTCACATTCATCTTGGGCATAAGGCTAAAACCCATGTCTCCAGAGAGTTTGAAAATAGGTTTGGCTTAGAAAGTCTTTGTTTTATATAGACTTTCTTCTCTTACATTCATCTTGGACGGAAGGCGAAATCCCACCTTTTAAAGGGTTTGAAAACGGGTTTGACTTTAAGAGTCATTGTTTTTTTAAATACATTTTTCCTCTTACATTCATTTTTGATGTAAGGCGAAATCCCACCTCTTAAAGAGTTTGAAAATGGGGTTGGCTTTAAAAGTGATTTATATATATATATATATTTTTTTCTCTCAATTCATCTTGGACAAAAGGAGAAAACCTTTGAATTTAGGCTTGGCTTAGAAAATTTTTGTTTTATATATACTTCCTTCTGTTAGATTCTTCTTGGACGGAAGGCGAAAACCCACCTCTTAGAGAGTTTGAGAATGGCGCTAGCTTTAAAAGTCATTGTTTTTTTATATACATTTTTCTCTTACATCCATTTTGGACGTAAGGCGAAATCCCACCTCTTAAAAGAATTTGAAAATGGGTTTGGCTTCAAGAGTCGTTGATTTTCTATGTACATTTTTCTGGCTTTGAGTCATTTTTTTATATACTTTTTTCTCTTACATTCATCTTGGAAGTAGGACGAAAACCAACCTCTTAAAGAGTTTGAAAATGGGTTTGGCTTAAAAATTCTTTGGTTTTTATATACTTTCGTCTCTTACATTCATCTTGGACGTAAGACGAAATCCCACCTCTTAAAGAGTTTGAAAATGGCTTTGAAAACCTTAGTTTTCTAGTATACTTTTTCCTCTTACATTTAACTTGGACATAAGACGAAAACCTACCTCTTATAAAGTTTGAAAATGGGTTTGGCTTTAAAATTCATCGTTTTTTTTTTTAGAGTTTGGAAATGGGTTTGGCTTTAAGTAATTTTTTTATATACATTTTTCTCTTTCATTCATCTTGGACGTAAGGAAAAACCACACCTTTTACGGAGTTTGAAAAAGGGTATAAAAAAGGTATAAAATATCGTATCACAATGCAAGACCCACAAGACTGTCCCCAGAAGTGATCCCATCATCGGCCAAAGAACCCATTAGCGTCCATGATTTACCCATCAATCAATGACATCAGCCACTCTCTTTCGTCCCCGTCCCTGACACCCCACCCCACCCCATCTCTCTCTCTCTCTCTCTCTCTCTCTCCTCTCTCTCTCTCTCTCTCAGTACTGATACTTCTCCTCCATCTAAAAGTTATTGCATACATACAGGTATTGTCAGGTAGTTGATAATTTGTGGAATATAAATTCTCTCTCTCTCTCTCTCTCTCTCTCTCTCTCTCTCTCTCTCTCTCTCTCTCTCTCTCAGTGCTGATAATTCTCCTCCATCTAAAAGTTATTGCCCGCAGATATTGTCAGATAGTTGACAATTTTTGTGAAATATAAATACTCTCTCTCTCTCTCTCTCTCCTCTCTCTCTCTCTCTCTCTCTCTCTCTCTCTCTCTCTCAACACTGATAATTCTCCTCCATCTAAAAGTTAATGCATGCATACAGTTATTGCCAGATAGTTGATAATTTGTGAAATATAAATGCTCTCTCTCTCTCTCTCTCTCATCTCTCTCTCTCTCTCTCTCCGAACACTGATAATTCTCCTCCATCTAAAAGTTAATGCATGCATACAGTTATTGTCAGATAGTCGATAATTTTAGAAATATAAATCTCTCTCTCTCTCCGAACACTCTCTCTAATCTTAATCAACACTGATAATTATTGTCAGATATCTAAAAGTTCTTGAAATATACATAATCAACACTGATAGGTGATAATTCTTGAAATAAAAAGTTCTCTCTCTCTCTCTCTCTCTCCTAGGTGATAATTCTCTCTCTCTCTCTCTCTCTCTCCAAACACTGATAATTTTTCTCCATCTAAAAGTTACTGCATGCATACAGTTATTGTCAGGTAGTTGACATTTTGTGAAATATAAATCTCTCTCTCTCTCTCAACATACAGTTATTGTCAGGTAGTTGATGATTTGTGAAATATAAATTCTCTCTCTCTCTCTCTCTCTCTCTCTCTCTCTCTCTCTCTCTCTCTCTCCCTCAACATACAGGTATTGTCAAGGTAGTTGATGATTTGTGACATATAAATTCCCTCTCTCTCTCTCTCTCTCTCTCTCTCTCTCTCTCTCTCTCTCTCTCTCTCTCTCTCTCTCTCTCTCTCAACACTGATAATTCTCTTCCATCTAAAAGTTATTGCATACATACAGGTATTGTCAGATAGTTGATAATTTGTGAAATATAAATTCTCTCTCTCTCTCTCTCTCTCTCTCTCTCTCTCTCTCTCTCTCTCTCTCTCTCTCTCTCTCTCTGAACACTAATAATTATCCTCCATCCCTTCTCCATCTGCAACTCACTCCATGCACACAGTATTGTCAGAGAGTTGATTAAATTTATGAAATATAAATTTAAGTCACCGACGCTTTGAATTTTATTTAAGAAACCATTTGCCACAGAACAGGGCGTGCTGTCAGTTCATTAACATGGCTGTCAATATTGTTTGTTGCTGTTGAAGTCAACTTAAACAGAATTCCCTCACCTCGGAATGTCAATATTATTGTTGCTGTTGAAGGCAACTTTAACAGGATGCCATCACCTTGGAATTCTGGGAAAGCTGGGTTTGGTAAGCTACTGTGCATCAACATTCAGCTTCTAATTACCAAAAGGAACTTATTTTGCTTCTTCTAAGTCCGCTGGTATAGTGGTTAGTGTCGTGGCATGCGCCTCCCCCAGGGCGGTGAAAATTACTGGCTTTGTATCATGATCAGTTGCTGCTACAGTGTGGGGTCTGCGGTTAGGGGTTGAAACCAACATTCTTTGGAAGCTTGAATTCCAAGTTACTGGCCCCTCTGGTGTGCTTTGTTCCTTACGTGAATAGGTTTCTACTACTACTACTACTACTACTACTACTACTACTAATGCTGCTATACTACTAATACTACTACTACTACTAATAATAATAATAATAATAATAATAATAATAATAATAATAATAAGTCGTTCAATACACTTACGGTGAATCCTCATCAGAATTCCATTTAATTCACCTTCATTACCCTTCACACTCACTCTGTTATTCTTTATTCATTCTCGATTTTTCTCTCACGTTTTTATCAGATTATTAGTTTTTTTTTTACTTTACCTTTGGTTTATATTAACAGATCTCTTCTTTCTGTATTTCGTGTACCTTCTGTTAGTTCTTTCTAATGAACACATATTCTTTGGAAGCTGGAATTTCAAGTCGGTGGCCCCTTTAGGCCAGTTCCATATGAATAGGGTTTTACTGTATGTTCTGAATAATAATAATAATAATAATAATAATAATAATATGATATTCTCAGTCACTTCAGTCAGCTTTTATCGTACATCATGCCTCCTCCTCCTCCTCCTCCTCCTCCCTCCTCCTCCTCCTCCTCCTCCTCCTCCTCCTCCTCTTCCCTCCTCCTCCTCCTCCTCCTCCTCCTCCTCCTCTCCTCCTCCTCAGCATCATGCATATTTTTATTTTTCTGTGAAAGGAAACTACTGAGATGGCGATTTGTCTGTTTTTCCGCACTTTTTTCTGTCCGCATTCAGATATTAAAAACTACCGAGGAGGCTAGAGGGCTGCAAATTGGTATGTTGATCATCCACCCTCCATTCATCAGATATACCAAGTTGCAGCCCTCTAGTCTCGGTAGTTTTTATTTTATTTAAGGCCACAATTTAGCCATGATCGTGCGTCTGGCACTGCTATAGCTGCCAGGAACACAGGCCACCACCGGGCCGTGGCTGAAAGTTTCATGGGCCGTGTCTGAGAGTTTCATACAGCATCATACGCTGTACAGAAAACTCGATAGCACTGAAGAAACTTCAGCGTATTTTTTTACTTGTTCTTTATGGTGTATAATACAATAACAAGTATAAAATGCGCCGAAGTTTTTTCGGCACCATCGAGTTTTCTGTACAGCCAATACAGAGTATAGTCAAGTCCACCAAAAACAGATCTGTCTTTCGCTGGTTTCAGTGTAATGCTGTAGGAGCCGTGGCCTATGAAACTTTAACCACTGCCGGTGGTGGGCTATCCTATATCGTTGCCAGAAGCACGATCATGGCTAACTTTAACCTTAAATAAAATGAAAACTATTGAGGCTAGAGGGCTGCAATTTGGTATGTTTGATGATTGGAGGGTGGATGATCAACATACCAATTTGCAGCCCTCTAGCCTCGGTAGTTTTTAAGATCTGAGGGCGGACAGAAAATTGCGGACTGACAGACAAATCTGGCACAATAGTTTTCTTTTACAGACAACTAAAAACTCACTTTTACATCTGAACATGAATGCATGCATGGACTTAATTCTGTTTAGCTCAGTTTTAGCACAAATTTTACGGAGGTTTTTTTAAGTATACAGAAATTCTTTAAGAATTTATTTTCGACTATTTAAAATAACCATGATCATTTTAAACAGCCAAAAATCAACATATTGAAATTTACCAAAAGGCTTGAAAATATACTAAAGTACACCAAGTCGAATATTTTTATTTTTTGCGGGAAGATTGTCTAATACTTTGCGTCAGTCATGAATGAAAAAGTGAAGAAAAAAGTTTTCGAAATTCCAGAATATTTTGAGAGAATTCGGCAAAGGGGATCCAACTCTATCATAAGGTATTAGAAATATGAATAATGTATTTAGTGTATTCAAACCTGGATAAGATTGAAAAGAAATTATACTGAAAAAAATATGAACCTTGAAAGAAATTTTTGGATAACAAGAGACACTGTAACCGTACATTAAATGATTTCATACATTATACATTCATACA
>NC_089791.1:51447882-51495382 GCF_040412425.1 Macrobrachium rosenbergii | reverse complement strand
CACAAAATTTTTTTCCAGTACAGTGAGCGCTTCAAAATGCTCCGTCAGGAACAAAACGCGTTGCGAAATTTTAGCAGTCGTAATACTGGTCCATGAAACCGAGGCATAAAAAGTAAAACAGCGGATGTTTTTGTATGTTTTAAGCATCGCCGTAATTCCAGGTCATTAATCATTCATGTGCAGAGGCACCTGACGGGAAACGCAAGGCAGGGAATAAATAGAATGGTAAGGGAATGACAGTGATAAAATATTCACTTGAGAGAGAGAGAGAGAGAGAGAGAGAGAGAGAGAGAGAGAGAGAGAGGCATACCGACAGAAACACAAAGGCAGGGAATAAATAGAATGGTAAGGAAATGACAGTGATAAAATATTCACTTGAGAGAGAGAGAGAGAGAGAGAGAGAGAGAGAGAGAGAGAGAGAGAGAGAGAGAGAGAGAGAGAGAGAGAGAGAAACACAAAGGTAGGGAACAAATAAAATGGCAAGGGAAATGAGGTTTATAAAATATTCATTGAGAGAGAGAGAGAGGCTTACTGACAGTATCACAAAGGAATGGGAGCAGTAGGGAAATGAGAGTAATAAAATATTAACTTGGGTTCGCTATTTTGCAAAGCTGAGCTCACAGAATTTATAGCTGAGGAAGAGAGAGAGAGAGAGAGAGAGAGAGAGAGAGATACGAAGTCAGAAATATGTAGTTCTTGTCACACACAAATGCTAACTTTACTTCAGTTTCTCCTTAACTTATATGCAAATAATCAGCATTTAACAATCAGAATATTTACTTTTTATAAGTACTGTGTGTGTAACCAGACTGCATAATTAGTCTTTATAAGTAATCAACAAGTAACCAGACAGCATGATTACCTCTCGTAAATAATCAACATTTAATCAGACGGTATGGCTACCTTTATAAAGTAATCAGTATTTAATCAGGCTGTATGATTATATCACAAGAATAATCGTCCTTTAGCCAGACCTCATAATTACCTTTTATTAGTAGTCAATTTTTAACCAGCCGGAATTGTTACCTTTTGTAAGTAATCAACATTTAACTGTAAGTCATAATTACCTTTCAGAGTAACAAATATCTAACCAGACGGCATAGGTAGTCAGTATTGTGCCTGCACCATAATTACATTTTTGTAAGTAATCAGAATGTAACCAGATGGAATTGTTACCTTGTACAGTACAGGTTAACGACATACGACGAGATGGAATAATTCAGTTACCTTTTATAAGTAACAGGTGATCGCATGGACTTCTTCGTTTTCTTCGTTGTAACGTGCTTTTTCCCATTTTTATATGGGGTAAGCACGATGCGTTCTTTTCGAAGGACTTTGATTTGGCGTTAGGGTAGGCCGTAGCCTCGATCGCTGCCCTGCCTGACATCGCTTAGACCCCGGTAACGATGTGTACGTGTATCGTACCAATCCCCAGCTCCCTTTCTCCCAGCAGCGAGGAGAACTGGGCGGTTAGGTCGACAGTTCCATGGACTAATTACCTTTTATAAGTAATAACCATATAGAATAATTCCATTACCTTTTATAAGCAATAATACGTGATCACATGAACTAATAGCATCTAGTTTTCTGAGATGGCTAATTGTCTTTCTGTCCGCCCTCAGATCTTAAAAACTACTGGGGCTAGAGGGCTGCAAATTGGTATATTGATCATCCACCTTCCAATCATCAAACATACCAAACTGCAGCCCTCTAGCCTCAGTAGCTTTTATTTTATTTAAGGTTAAAGTTAACAGTATATCGTGCGTCTGGCAGCGCTTTCCGGAGGCGTGCGACGCACCTTAACTTGACAGCATCTGGGGAACAACTGAGTCGCTGGCCGGTCGTAGCTCGTAGGATATTTTGATACAGCATTGTACCCCGTAGGGAGTAGTGCCGCCAGCGCATCTCACTTAGTGCAGTGTAGGCATTCCTTAAGGGTCTTTGCAGCGTCCCTTCGGCCCCTAGCTGCAACTTCTTTCATTCCTTTAACTGTACCTCTGTTCATATTCTCTTTCCTCCATCTGAATTTCCGCCTTCTAACAATTGTTTCATGTTGCGACTGCGAGGTTTTCCTCCTGTTACACCTTTAAAACTTTCTTACTGTCAATTTCCTTTTAGCGCTGAATGACTTCTTATGTTCCAGTGCTTGGCCTTTGGCCTGAATTCTGTATTCTGTTCTGTTCTGTACAGCATTATACGTTGTACAGAAAACTCGATTGCGCCTAAGAAATTTATGCGCAATTTTTACTTCTAAGTTGTCACCGTTCAACTAAACGCGCAGTGGCATTTTTATAAGTAATAGCAAAAAAAGTACCTTTTCCAATTGATAAACATCTCCGTCTCATCTCATCGATATAAATTTTCGTTGAGTAATTCCGAGTCCATGACCCGTGATGTATATAACATGACAATGAATTATCACAGTTGATCCTCGCAAATGCAAAGTAATGGAGGCACAGATCATCGACTAATTACCCCTTTTAACGACTCTCTGTCGTGAATTAAAGGGCGGTAGATCATTTCGCTAATGTGGGGACACAGATTACATGGAGGCGCTTCTATTTACTGGGGAGAATTGAAAAGTATTAAATGACTTGTCCGACAATAAAAATCCGTATCCCGCATCCAACTTTTACTCGTTTTATGCACGCGAAGATGCAATGCGTTACTACCCTTAAGCAGTTCTCATTGTATTTCGATAATTTAATCACATTTTTATCTATTTATTTGTTATTTTCATTCGTCTTTTTTTCTTTTCTAATAACTGTTCTCCTCTTTCTTTATTTCCTATTACCTTCTGTCACTTCTTTCAAATGAACACCACATTCTTTGGAAGCTTGAATTTCAAGTCAGTGGCCCCTGTGGTGGGTTTGTTCCATATGAATAGGGTTCATC
This sequence comes from Macrobrachium rosenbergii, assembly GCF_040412425.1. NCBI lineage: Eukaryota > Metazoa > Arthropoda > Malacostraca > Decapoda > Palaemonidae > Macrobrachium > Macrobrachium rosenbergii. Next base: position 51,492,487 of record NC_089791.1, on the reverse strand, counting down.
TTCTGAATAATAATAATAATAATAATAATAATAATAATAATAATAATAATAATAATAATAATTAATCATTGCATTCCTTACTAAGCAAATTCATGACTTGGCCTGTCATACGAAAGTTTGCTAATAATATAATAAAAATGATAATGTGTGCAAGTAGGACTAGTTCACATAAGGCGAATGACACTACTGTAGACATTGCAGTACTGTTACAGTCTCACAAAGAACGGGAATAAAATTGCCGAAATAGAAGAACAAATAAGATGAAAATTTTGTTTGACAAAAATCTAAATTCGGTCTGATTGCGCTACATTTTATTTCCTATTGATAACATTAAAATTATTATTTTGCACGAATGACCTACGATTAAAAATTAATATATCTATAGATGGTCGTATTTGCACATGAGTTAACATTTCTGGGACAATACATGAGGTCAGCAACAGTACATGACGTTCTGAAGAATAGATATAATGTTTAGTATACGTTGAAAATTCGAGTTGGCTGTATTTGTTATAACCTACCATTTCAGAGTCAAAATATGAGGTTAGTCATAATATATCCATTCTTAAGAATAGAAGTAACATTATTTATTATTTTACGTTGATCACACGCCATAAAATTAACAAATTAATCCATCTACATGGAACAAGACATTTTAGCCATCTACCACAAACAAGTTGCGAGACAACACTTGTAAGAGATCAGTCGAAAAATAAATATGACTTTGTTATCAATAACGCCAGTCTAAAAATGTGACTTTGTTTTTTTATCAATAACGCGATCGTTATTACGCGCGAACTAATCCCTCCGTGATGGGTTTTCTGAAGAGATTCTAATCCCAAAGGGATTGTTATAGGTAAGAGAAAGAGAGATTGAAGGAAAAAGAATCTAATTAGGAGAAACGAACCCCTTAATTAGACTAATCCCGACACCGAGGGAGGAGGAGGAGGAGGAGGAGGAGGAGGAGGAGGAGGAGGAGGAGGAGGAGGAGGAGGAGGAGGAGGAGGAGGAGGAGGTCCTCATTAAGGAGTTACAGTAAAAGTTGAAGGTTTCATTGCAAATGAGGAAGAGAAGGAGAGATTAGAGTCGATTAGTCTGGTAATAAGGTCGTGAGGTGTCTGGCAAATGAGAAGAGAGAGAGAGAGTGAGAGTAAATTGAGAGAGACAGATAAATTAGACAGACAGAGAGAAAGTCCGGCAAATGAGAGAGAGAGAGAGAGTGTCTGGTAAATTAGAGAGAGAGACAGAGAGAGAGACAGACAGACAGAGAGAGAGTCTGGTAAATTAGAGTGAGAGAGAGTAAAGTCTGGCAAAGAGAGAGAGAAAGACAAAAGGGAGAGAGAGAGAGAGAGAGAGAGAGAGAGAGAGAGTGTGTCTGGTAATTAGAGAGAGAGAAAGTCAGGTCGTATAAAACCAGAGATTTTTCTTGAAGTGCCTCGACAGATACACTGATCTGGTCATGGGGTCGCAGCCCCATCCCAAATTCAGCTTTACAGAGGACTGCAACAGACCTTAGTCATCTACAGTGTATAAGTAGTAATGGTTCACAATGGTGCCTGGGGAGCGAAAGGAGAGACAGACAGTGACATAAATAAACAGAGACATTGATAAATACAGTATTTCTTTCGTCTCATGCAGAAGATGGTCGATTAACTGAGCCAGTAACCCAGATGGTCAACAATGAAAACATGTAGTTTTGAATTGCAAAGTTATTTAGCATCTGCTGAGAGAGAGAGAGAGAGAGATGATGGGGGAGAAATGTCGACATTGTAAACTGTAGTTTTGAATCGCAGCCTTATTTACCATCTACACACAGACAGAGAGAGAGAGAGAGAGAGAGAGAGAAGCGGGGAAAGAAGTTAGTGATGCAAAGAATATTTACCATTTGTTGAGGAACCGGAAGTGGAAATCGAAGCAATCACAAGAAAAATAAATAAAACTTCATACATAGATGCATACACGCCCTCAGTACAATAATTAATCTTACATTCAATCATACATCGAGCGTATACATACATAAACACTCAAACATCAATGAAACTCACAAGAGCATTAACAATCCTCCCATCAGTAGCATCATGGAGTTTGCGCAAACTCGCCCTCACACACTCAACCGCTCAAACACAAACAAATCACGTGACGCGTTGGCTCTCGAGGGCGCAAGGAGTTAGTTCCCATGGATAGGCAGAAGAGCAGCATCTGATTAAGGCATCTGGGGATTGGAATTCCTGAAGCACAAAGACGCCCCAGGAAGCAGTTTATCAGGGCATCTCTTGCCCCTGCCGAGGTTTTAGGCCCCCCTTCTCACGGGAAGGACCCGTCCCAAAAAAAGGGGCCAGAACAGGTGTCACAACAACGCAGAGAGGGACTTTAGTAGTTGCATATGAAGAGGAAGAAGAAGAAGATGAAGAAAAATTGAACTTTTGAACATCTTGGCGTAACGAGAAAGGCATCATCAGTGGGGACAAGGTTGAGAGAGAGAGAGAGAGAGAGAGAGAGAGAACCACTGCTTCACATAAAGGAAATAATTCACTTCAATCTGATTTATATATTTCCTGCTACAGTAGTATTTTTTTTATGTTAGATCCGATAAGTGTAGTTTTGAGTTATAATTTCTGTATGAAAAGAGAGAGAGAGAGAGAGAGAGAGAGAGAGAGAGAGAGAGAGAGAGAGAAGCAAACTGAATGAGAAAGCGACAGAGAGAAAAAAGTAAGAAAAAAAAGAATACAGACAGACATTTAGAGAGAGAGAGACAAATGAAGGGTGATAAACAGAGAGTGAGAGAGGGAGACTGAGACCTTTAAGACAGACAAGCCAAGAGAATGAGAAACAGCGAAAGAAACAAAATAGGTGATGAATCAGAGGAAGAACAATACAGAAGAAATTTAGGGAGAGAAAGAGGAAGGTGGATAAACAGAGAGAGAGATGGCCAGTGATAGAAGAGGAAATAAAAATGGAATAAAGTGAGGAGAGAAAATAAAAGGACAGAGAGGGAGAGAGAGAGATTAAATATTGTACTGGGTTTCCCATCTGGTACCTGGGGAGCAGCTTCTCCCGAGTGGAGACAGATTGCTCTCAAATTTTTCTCACTTGTACAGAGAGAGAGAGAGAGAGGGATGTTAAAGACAGACAAGTAAACTGAATGAGAAACAGCGACAGAGACAAAGTAAGTGTGAGAAAGAAAAATACAAACAGACATTGAGAGAGAGAGAGTTAGCTGTCCAGTGAGACCGTGTACCTGACTCAAACATGAATTCCTTTGCCTTCACGGGCCTTATTGTGACTCATTGCGCCTCGCATCAGACTCTCACTGTCCATTGCAAGTTTCTTTGCAATGATTTTTGGATGAGGTTTAGGGCCACATCTTCAGACAGTGATACTTGTAGACTAATTAGAAACGCAATACATACATTATGTATACATATATATATATATTTATAAATTTATGAAATATATATGAAAATATTAATGAATATATATATATATATATATATATATATATATATATATATATATATATATATATATATATATATATATATATATATATAATGTATAGATTATAGTATTTCAGGCTATTATCCAGTGACACGAAATTAATTCTTTCCCTAACATAAAAAAATAAGACCACTCGAATTGACGCCAGGTGAAATACTGAGGTACCTAATTAAGCAAAAGGAAACTTCGCAAAGATAGCGCTAATGTCCCCAGCGCCGCCCCACCCCCAACCCAAAGCGAGGCTTAAGCAAGTTGGCTAGTATATATCGCCCTAATGAGATTTAGCCTTAGTTTAAATGAGATTTAAACGTCTAACTTGCTTAACTAAGTTAGCTTCAGCTTTTCTTTTTTTTTTTTTGATAGTGGGTCAGTGAATTCATTTTTGAATTTGGAGTGAACTTTGAAATTCACTTTATGTCTCCTCACTTATAATTCTATTGCATAGTTGTCGAGTTTCGTAAGTTATTCTCAGTCTAATTTTCTGCTGATTTACTTTTATTTCGTTGGCCTTTTACTCATTTTAATTTTTTATCAAACAATACATGTATGTATATGTTCTCATATATATATATATATATACATGTATATTTATATATATATAATATATATATATGTGTGTATATATATATATATATATATATATATATATATATATATATATATATATATATATATATATATATATATATGAGTAATAATAATAATAATGATACAAACCGGTTTTGTAGTAATAATGATCATGATGATGATGATGATTATTATTATAAAATGATAATTGCAACTAGTGTCTATTTATAGCTAGGAAGGCATAAAATATCTGCAGAACATTGGAAGCGGTATGCATTGCATACAGACAGACAGAGAGAGAGAGAGAGAGAGAGAGAGAGAGAGATCAACAGCTCAAAAAAGAAAGGGAGAAATATCTCTGCAGAAATATTCAGAATAAAACTAATAATTTGTGGGGGATATTTTTGTTCCTACCCAGTTGTCATACATACACTCTCCCCCCATCTCTCTCCCTATCCCCCTCCACCAACGAGGGATGCACCCTCCCTCTCCCCTCCCCCTCCTTCCTTTCCTTCCTCCCTCCCTCCCTCCCTCCCGCAGGGGAAAAGAAAATCATCTAATCAACATTCCAAACATTTTTGAGGCTGCTTCAGTCAAGCTCGTAATCGGTTTCCTTCCAGTATAGTGCACCCTTAAAATTGCCATAGGAGGACGACGACGACGACGACGATACGCAGAGTTCTCGGTTTCAGCAAATCGTCTGTTTTGTGTGTGTGTGTGTGTTTGAGCTTGTGTGTGTTTGTGTGCGTGTTTGTGTGGGCGGGGTTGTTGTTTTATTGCGGTTTTTTTATGCGCTGTATTGTGTGTATAGTTTTCGTGGTGTGAGTTTTTTTATCTGCGAGTTTTCTGTGTATGTGTGTGTGTGTATTTGTTCCTTTGTGGCTTTCGTTTGCACTTTATTGTGTGTGTGTGTCTGTAGTTTTGTGATGTGAGTTTTCAGTGTGTATTCTGTAGTGTGTTTTCATGGACCTTCTTGTCTATGTTTAGTTTTCGTGTCGTGAGTTTTTGTGCATATGTGTGTTTGTTCAGTTGTTGGTTTTGTATGCACTTTATTGTGGATGAGTGTGTGTGTTCAGTTTTCGTGCTGTGAGTTATATATATGTGTGTGGTTGTGTGTGTTTGTTTTGTTGTGGGTTTTCTATGCATTTTATTGTGAATGTGTAGTTTCCGTGTTGTGAGTTTTTGTGTCAGTATGCATGCTTTTTATAACATTTTTTAATTGTGTGAAAGAAGAGCATGCATTTTATTTTTAATTCTGACATAAACACTTCTTGATGAAGCTGAATATTAATGGTCCTCGTATTATTTTTGGTCAGTTTTGGCCCTGGGTTTTACAGGAGACTTCCAATAAAAAAAATGGAAATAGTCAGTGCAACATGCAAGGCACCAAATATTGTTATAATTGTTATATTTTTCATTATTTGCAGAGAGGACACCCCTTATTTCTGTATATTTACTTTGGATGCAATGTGCAGGGAGCTTACCAAGAGCGTTCAAATAAAAAAAAAAAAAAAACGAAACAGTCAGTGGAACACGTAGGGAACCTAATATTGTTATATATGCAGTTTGTGAACTTCATAGTTGACCAGATTTAGAGGTAATTTTAATACCCTGGAAACAGGACACCCCCTAATTTCTGTATATTGACGTTAAGCGCAATGTGCAAGGAATTGCAATCAAACTATTCGTCTCCGTTTGCCAACAGACAAAAGCTAAAGAACAACAACAAACAACAAACATTTAATCATTTAATGCATTTCTTTGCGTAAATGTACTTGCGCGCGCGCTCGTGCGTGCCCGCGAGAAGGCTTACGCAGCATATATGTGTATTTTGCGAAAGCAAGTGGACGCGAAAACGGGAAACTAAGTCAAATATGCCATGCTGAACAAACATTTAATCCATTTCCTTGCGTAAACGTCCTTTCGTTTGTGATGTACTGTTATGTGCGTGCAAGCGCTCGTGCATGCGTGCGTGCGTGCATGAACTTTACGTATCATATCTGTGTATTTTGAGAAAGAAAATGGACACAAAAATGGGAAAATAATCCATGCCAACCCTTCACCAATCCTGACGTCCAATTGCTCTGAATATTCAACCGTTCGGAGTTTAGGATCTTCATCCTTCAGGGCTTAATTAAAACCTAGAGAAGAAGAAGAAGAAGAAGAAGAAGAAGAAGAAAGAAGAAGAAGAAGAAGAAGAAGAAGAAGAAGAGGAGGAGGAGGAGGAGGAGGAGGAGGAGGAGGAGGAGGAGGAGGAGGAGGAGGAGGAGGAGGAGGAGGAGGAGGAGGAGGAGGAAAATAAAAAGGGAAACGGCCAATTACAGCAGGGGGGGCGACGCTGATATTTATGTGTGTGGTTCAGCAAGCAGCAAATTCCCTTCAAGAGCTCACGGTGGAGGAGGAGAGAGAGGAGATGCTGTGATACAAATCGAGCTGAAGGGAAAGGAGGTTAGTTTGATATACATATATATTGATATATATGTATGTATGTATATATATATATATATATTATGATTATATATATAAATATATATATAATATTTATATTTATGTATACAGTATATATACATATTATATATATATATTATATATATATATATATAATATATATATATATATTATTATATTTATAAATATATTTTTTATTATATATATAAATATATATATATGGTATATATATATATACATACATATATATATATATATATTTATTTATTATATTTATATTTATATATACAGTATATTATAAAATATATATATGTATATATATATATATATATATATATATATATATATATATATATATATAGAGAGAGAAGAGAGAGAGAGAGAAGAGATATATATAGAGAGAGAGAGAGAGAGAGAATTTCTGTGTATTATTCCTTGTTACATTTCTTGCATTTTTTTGCAATTACACCTTGTCCTTGAGAGAGAGAGAGAGAGAGAGAGGAGTCTCGAAAACGGAATAGCTGACACTTGAAAAGTAGAGCGCCATGCCGGCTGCTCTTTGCAACCGCCCATACGAGAGTTGTTGACAACTGACAAAGCAATAACTTGGCTTTACCGTGCGACAGTCTAGTCCATCAAGACGCTTACAGAAATGCGCCTTAACGATTAGGTCAGTCGACGCTTTTTTTTATATTTAAAAAAAAAAATAATTAGAGTTTTCTTCATTGTAAATGCTGATATGAACAAAGATAAATTAACAGCACGTAATCAGTCGGTGTCTTTTTTTTTTATTTATTTTTTTTCTGAAAGCACTGAAGACAGTTTTCGTCATTCTAAATGTTATTATACAGACGGAGAAATTAACAGTATGTGATCAGTCGCCTTCTTTTTTTGTTTTTATTTTTTTTTTTGAAAAAAATGAGTAGAATTTTCGTCATTGTAAATACTGATATATAGACAGAGAAATTAACAGCCTGTAATAAGGATGATGACGATGTAGATAAAAGACTGGAATACCAAATAGCGACGATGCAATAAAGACCTCGATAACCCTCGATCTCATCTAACCCGTAGGAGGTAGTACCGTCAGTGCACCGCACGTGTTGCACTGTAGGCATTACTTAAGGTTCTTTGCTGCGTCCCTTCGGCGCCCCTTCCATTCCGACTGTACCTCTCATTCATATTCTCCTTCTTCCATCTTACTTCCCTAAACCCTCTCCTAACAATTGTTTTATGGTGCAACTGCAAGGTTTACCTCCTGTTACACCTTTAAAACCATTTTACACTCAGTTTCTCTTTGAGCCCTGTATGACCTCATAAGCCCCAGCGCTTGGCCTTTGGCCAGAATTTTATATTCCAATTCCATTTCCATCTCACCCACGTAATATTCGTTCGTCAGGTTTGAGTTTCTCAAGATGCAGAAATCCAGGAATTTTTGCCATGCCTCCATTCCCAAAGAATAGAACATAAAACGACTAATAACATAATAACAGTCTCACTAAATGCCTGAATGTGTATCATCTGCTGATTGATTGATTGATTGATTTATAGATTTTAGGCATACATGGCAAGCACTAGGGCAACTAGGCCACTCAGCGCTGAAGCGGAAATTGACAGTAAAAGTCTGAAAGGTGTAACAGGAGGAAAACCTCGCAGTTGCATTATGAATCAATTGTTAGGAGAGGGTTGAGGAAAGTAAGATGGAAGAAAGAGAATATGAACGGAGGTACAGTAAAAGGAATGAAAGCAGTTGCAGCAAAGGGCCCGAAGGGACGCTGCAAAGACCCTTAAGCAATACCTACATTGCACCGCATGAGGTGCACCGACGGCACTGCCCCCTACGGGATATCCTCTGCCGAGAACGACGTTTACATGTTGTTTTCTCCCTTGTGCACTAACCAATCACAGCGCGTTGAAAAGAAACTATATATGGGCTCTTTAAATGGAACCCCTGACTGATGTACGATAATCATTCTTGTTTTAATGGCGCGGGCACTTCCCTCCCCATTCTCGAGATTTATGGAAATGATTTCGGGATCTATGGAAGAAAAATGCTTAATGGGAATGGGGAACACATTAGGAAATCTGCGAGATAAACCAGCTTGTAGATTGGTGAATGAGGACGTCATACATTGGGTACACCGCTAAAGGTATATATGAATAAGAAAGGTGAGAACATATGTATATGGAAAAATTAATATTCAAAAGGGAAAAATTCTATGGTAGTTGGACATATCTGATGCTTTTAAAATGATAATAAAATGCCAATTAGTCTATTACAGATGGAAAGGAAGGAAAAAATACGGTGTATGAATGGTTTAAGTCATGTAAACGACCGAAACTAACAAAAGTCGAACACTCAAAATGAAAATAAAATGCTGAACCACAGTATAGTCCAAATAAATTCATCATATGGAAGGAAAGAGACGTAAATTCGTCATATGACAGGAAAAAGACAAACAATTTCATCATATGGAAGGATGAATGACAAATAAATTCAGCATATGGAAGGAAGAATGACAAGTAAATTCAACATATGGAAGGAAAAATTACATAAATTCAGCATATAGATGAAAGAACGAAAAATAAAATTCAGGGTATTTAAAAAAGCTGATGGGGGTGGAGAGCATATTTCAAAACCTGAAGGCCCTTTGAGACCTCCAAGCCAAAGCATGAAAAATTATATATAAATCAAATAAATTTTAGATATGATACTGTGCCCGGATCAGTCTTAAAATTTACCCAAATCTTCCTTGACCCAAAGCCAACTACTCTATTAAATGTCATTGAAATTCTTCGGCCACTTTTAAAGATATCTCGTAAACAGACAGACATTATGCAACCTCCTTCAAACATAATGGGTGGAGGTAATCAAGATAAAAACACGACGAGACGTCAGGCATATGTAAAAATAAAATAAAATAAAATAAAATAAACGGTGACAATGTGCAACAGTTGAGAAGAAAGATTAGTTATGGAGCAGAAACAAAAATAAAACACTCGTAATGAGAATATCGGAGACGGGGAATAGGGGAAAAATCCAAGAATAATGTTAATACTGATGTGGATATGAAGAAGGGGGAGGACAAAAAAGAAAAAAGGGGGCGAGAGAAGGCGATAAAGGATTTAGAAAAAACTTTGACAGATGAAGGGAATCGGTGACAAATAAGAGAGAGAGAGAGAGAGATTAGATGGTAATGGAAATATCGAGATGAATTGAGAGGGAAATGGAACACACAGAAGACAAAAGTGAAAATAGAAATGAAATTCGAGTGCATACAAAAAATGGCATAAATAGAAAAAAACACGAAATAACTTTATAAAACAAATTGCCACTGGAAATCCTGAAAAAATAACCAACTTAAATAAAAAAAAAAACAGGATGTCATCCCCGCGAGAGATTCAACAAATAAACGAAAAAAGTTGCGAAGAACGACACGATTAGAAACGAAGACGTCAGCAAAACAGAAAAGCATTCTTGGCACAGTGCCAGGGCCAAGCGGGTCGCTCGCGAGGCAGTGCCATGTCACTGTGGGCGGGTCAGAGGACAGACAGACACACACACAAAGCAAAGCCGCCCATATACCCGTGACCTACATTCGGGAATCTCGTCCTACACCTTGAAAATTTACTTATTTTGTTGACTGTTGGAAAATGATATGTTTCTTGAAGTTTTACTCTGTATTTCAGGACGAGGGTTAAATCTAACGTTGTATATTAAAGAAATGTACTTTTTTCATATAAAGCATTTTAGAGTGATGTCAGTTAAGAATCCTATGCGGAAAATATTAAAAGAAGCATTATATATTATATATATATATATATATATATATATATATATATATATATATATATTATGTTTTATATTATATACATATATATGTCTGTGTATTTACACACACACACACACATATATGTATATATATACTTCTTCTTATATATATATAACTATATATATATATATATATATGTGTGTGTGTGTGTGTGTGTGTGTGTGTGAGAGAGAGAGAGAGAGAGAGAGAGGGCATTTTGTGTATGTCTGTATGTTACGCTTGCTGTATTTCTTGTAAGAAAACGATAGTGGAAAACTTGTTAACATGACTTACGTAAATGTCTTGATAGTAATAACAAGTATTGTTAGTTATAATAGTAGTTTCCACGGCATTTAATTTGTATAGAGTCTTCCCCCTGCGCCTTATAACCTTTTCACCGGCTTGTATGTGGTATATTAGCTTTCCTAATGCCATATAACAGTTCACTCTATTTTTGTAGCTCGGTAGATGGCCGCCAGAGCGCGAGTCGAAACGTCAGAGAAAATAAAACTACAATAACAGAACATCTTTTCATAACGCCAGGAAACTTATTGTACCGGGAAAGGTTATAAGACGCATGCTAAGATGCTATTCTGGGTCAAAGTTAAATACCGTGAAACTATATTATATCGGCCACTACTGCCCTCAGAAGTCTCCTCCATAATATCAAATATTGTTATTATTACTTTGATTTCCGCTGTTATTTCAGTTAGTGTCGTCTCTATTATAGTGGTTGAACAGTTGATAAGAACGGCATTTATATTTATTTATTTATTTTTTATTTAATGTTATGAACTGTTTCTCTCTCATCTAATTTCCCCCGTAATTCTTCCTTCTCAGCGAATTAAATTTCACCCCCAGCGGTTACCCAATATCAGGCCGATACTTCATCCGTTTATCTCTACCTGTCACCCCCACCAGCCCCCCAGAAGTAGAAGGTACTTCAAAGGAAGACCTTAACTAAAGCCTTCTTCTATACGCCTCCAACCTCCCTCCTTCTCCCTCACTCCCTTCTTCCCTCCCTCCTTCCCTCTCCCACTGGAGGCTTAAGGCTCCGAGATTTTCATCTGGGAATCTGATGAAGAGATGGCCGAAGAAGAATTCCTCCCAAAGAAGGAAACGGAGTATTCAGCTCACAATCCAAAGGCCCCAGGGAAGAAATACAGTGGGGGGGAAACATAGAGGTATCAACAAGATTTCTGGCGTGGGAGGAGGCGCTTCGCTTTCTGAAGTAGTTTTTCGTTTTTTTGATCTTTGATTTTTTAGTTTTGTTGTCCTTTCTCTCCTCTGTGGGATGTTGATTTCTTGTGGATGAATCTCTCTCTCTCTCTCTCTTGTTCCAAATTGGCCCTTTACAAGAGCTTTTAAAGACGAAGGTACAGAGAAATAACAGTGCGAGAGCAGAAGCAAGAACACACAGTGACAAAGGTTAACGATTAACAACAAAATCATTGTTTTATATCTTTAATAGCGGTAGTCAGGGAATGAAAGGTCCTTGTCAATTTTGTACGTCGTCAGTGCACCTGACACGGTGCATTGTAGGCATTACAGATTTAGATTGTTATTCGTACATTTCCTGTGTATTTTGAATCGAAAACCATTTTCTGTAGTAATTTCAGGTTGAAAAATCTCATCACCATTACTCCCATAATCACATTACGAAAGGTGACGCTGCACTACAAAAAAGCATCACTTAAGGACCAGTATTTAAAACGATTACAACGCAGATTAATTTCATTGAATCCTCGAAATCTCGTCTTTTTCCGTTAATCGATCAAAACAGAAACCCATCTCGCCTTGCAGAAACGGCGAACCCTCGTATCAAAGGACACCTCTCCTCAGGTTCAGTGGCGTTGTGGGAGAATCTAATTCCAGGTCATTTTAGAAGTCGGATTCTTCTGATGGGGTCCTCAGGGAACGCTTAGACTTCTCAAGGGTTGGGATTCGGTGGAATTTGAAGGCTGATTATCTAATTGGAGCGTGTTGGAAATTCTCTCTCTCTCTCTCTCTCTCTCTCTCTCTCTCTCTCTCTCTCTCTCTCTCTCTCTCTCTCTATCAGCTCAGTGGTCTCTGTAAAACTAAAAACTAAGGTACTCTCTCTCTCTCTTCTTCTCTCTCCTCTCTCTCTCTCTCTCTCTCTCTCTCTCTCTGCGTTAAAATTATTTAAGGTATCTTTTCCGTATGTGGTAGTACCCTCAGAGCACTGAAGGGTGTCTGCACTAACTCTTCGGCCCTTAGCTGCACCGACATTTTAGCCTTTTACTTTACCCCCATTCCTGTTACCTTTCTTCAGTGTTACTGTTTAACCTCTCTAACTATTACTTCTTAATGCGTGTGTAGTGTTTTCTCCTAGTTCCACCTTTAGTCCTTTATTTCTGGAACTCTATATTTACTGCCCAACCACTCTCATTCCCTCTTTTCACTGTCTTAAGCGCTGAATAGCTGAAAAGGTCCCAGTGTTTGACTTCGTAGCTTAAATGTCATAAATAAAATTAAATTAGACTTATTTCACGTTCAATGGTTTCAAATGTCCTTCTGCAGTAGTTTAGCTTCACCCTCAAGTTATTCCTGTATTCATATCTTATCCCTCGCGAAGACATATCTCGACTTAAAGCTTACCTCATAAAACTCATCTTGCCAAGCTTATTCTTCACTTCACATTACGTGGTCACATTAAGCTTACCCCTCTCGCAATGCTTATCTCGTCCCACAAGTTTCTGTCCCTTGCCCACAGCCTATAACATCACCCATAGCATGTCCCTCTCCCATAGCGAATCTCTTCACCCAGAGCTTATTGAGTTTCCCATTCAGGACACATTTGCCTCAGAGTAAACAGATTACACCTGACAGCTTCCATTTACTCTCCCGTCTCCCATGCAGCGAATGTTTGTCTCAGACTATAAACATGATGGCTTCCATTTACTCTCTCGTCTCCCATTCGTCGAACATTTGCCTCAGAGTAAACCTGATAGCTTCCATTTACTCTCTGTTTTAAGCTGCCTATTCAGTCATTCACCCAGTATTGCCTGATTGCCAGTTCCAGAATACTAGCTGATATGCTGTATCCCTTGCCATGGCAATAATCGCTGACCTTCCATAGCTACTCCGGGCGCAGTTCGTACAGTGCTCCTGTTGCAGTGTGTCGTCATAACTTCGATTATCCACAGGGTCTGTTATTGCGTAAACAGGATGCGTTCTAAACCCTGGGCGATATCTCTCGATCATTAGGAAGTTTGCGAAGGGGAAGGGTGTTTGGAAACGCATTTCATATTGAAGGATAATTTATGGCTACCTCTCTGTAACCCTCTTTGTTTACTGATGACCGCTATCAGATGGCTTATTTGAACTGGGCTCTCTCTCTCTCTCTCTCTCTCTCTCTCTCTCTCTCTCTCTCTCTCTCTCTCTCTCTCTCTCTCTCTCTCGGTTTATTGGCATTTTATCTTCCAGTGACTACAATTAAATGGCCACAGGTGAAGGCATTTTATCTACTAAACTCTACAATTAAATAGCCTTATTAAGTGGAGTCTCTCTCTCTCTCTCTCTCTCTCTCTCTCTCTCTCTCTCTCTCTCTCTCTCTCTCTCTCTCTCTCTCTCTCATGAAGAATCTCTTCGACACTCCAAGCAGAGAATACGCAGCCAAGTAGGAAAGTATGTAAACCTAGCAATTGCAAATATTCCCCTCCCGCAGTATCACTTCAACCAACAGCTTATTTCCTCACCCATAATTTATCTCTTTACTCGAAACATTATCACATATCCCTCTCCAACAATTTTACCCCTCACTCACAACGTTTATCCAGTCACCCATAGTTTATTCTACACTCACAGATTATCCCAATTCCCCCAGACTTATCCTCACCCACAGCTCATCCCACAAAACTAAGCTTACCCCTCACTCAGAACTAATACCCTCTTTGTAGCACTATGCGTATCTCTCACCCGCAGCTTTAGGTTGCCTAAGCTTTACGTGAGAGTAACTCTGATTGCTCCCATTTACTCTGTTTCATGCTGCTCAGTCCATCATACTTCAGCTGACTCTTCAGCCAGGATTGGCAACTCCGAAATACCATTTGACTCACTGGACACTATTAATACTCTTGAATTAATTCATAAACCATCTTTGTTGTCGTATGTCATTATTTCATCGATTTATCCATTTTTTCTCTCTGTTGTTCCGTAAACAGGAAGTGTTGGAAAGGGTTGGGCGATATCCCTCGCTAATTAGGGACTTTGCGAAGGGGGAAGGGTGTGCGGAACAATTTCGTATTAAATGGCAATTTAAGGCGAAATTTCTTCTACAACCCCCTTTGTCTGATAAGGGCTGGTATCAGGTTGCAGCGTTAAAATTGAGAGGGTTTCTCTCACTCTATCAGGCCATCCATCTTTCTCTTAAATAGGAAGTTTATCTACTGATAATTGCAACTGAATTGCAGTATTAAAATGAGATGATCTCTCTCTCTCTCTCTCTCTCTCTCTCTCTCTCTCTCTCTCTCTCTCTCTCTCTCTCTCTCAGGGGTAGATGAATTTTCTCAAAACCTTCAGCCATCTGCATCTAATCAAAGGTTCTTTTGTTTACTAGAGTGGTATCAGAAAAAATGATCTCTCTCTCTCTCTCTCTCTCTCTCTCTCTCTCTCTCTCTCTCTCTCTCTCTCAGCCTCAAAAAGGATCTTTGTCTACTAATCAGTGGGATAACCTGGACTCTCTCTCTCTCTCTCTCTCTCTCTATTTAGAAATTCATCTCAAAAACTAATATTGTTATCAGAAACACATGCAGCTATCCAGAAGGGATCTTTGTCTATTAATGACAATCATCTGGTAGAACACACTGAAATCTCTCTCTCTCTCTCTCTCTCTCTCTCTCTCTCTCTCTCTCTCTCTCTCTCTCTCTCTCTCTCTCTCTCTCAGAAGTGATGAGTTTTTCAATGTCTGCAGCTATCAGAAGGGATCTTTGTCTGTGCAAATCATCTGTAGAACACATGACCCATCTCTCTCTCACTGAAAAGATTTTATGACCCATGACCACAGCACCCACCTTCATGAAGATAGTCAGGAAATGGACTTCCATTAAGAAGGTTGATTCTCGAATCCCATTAAATCTTCTTCCAGCTATTTGGGTCTTAATTGCCCCCAGAAATAATTACACTAAATGTTGATCGTTCCTAATTACATTAACTTATCCAATTAAAACTTGCGGAGAAGGAACAGATGTAAGACGCAAGGAAGGGTCTACGTTGAGAAATCCTGGATTTTAGAGAAGGATCTGAAGGATATGGAGACTGTTTGGGAGAACTGGGAAATGTAGAGGTTTTTGTAGAATATATGGGAATTAGATAATGTAGGGTTCTGTGTAGGATGCATAGAAGTGGTGAATGTAGAGTTTTATGTAGACTATATGAGAATTAGAGAATGTAGATTTTGTTTGTAGAATATATGAGAACTGGAGAATTTAGAGGTTTTTGCAGCATATATGAAAACGTAAGAATATAGAGGTTTTTGTAGGATATCAGGGAGAATTGGAGAATTTAGAAGTTTTTATAGGATTCACGAGAACTGGATAATGTAGAGGTTTTTGTAGGATATCAGGGAGAATTGGAGAATGCAGAAGTTTTTGAAGGATGCACGACGCTGGAGAATGTGGAGGTTTTTGAAGGATATTAGGGAGAATTAGAGAATTTAGGGGTTTTTGTATGATATATGAAAACTAAAGAATGTAGTTTTTGTAGGATATCAGGGGAAACTGAAATTTTTGTAGGATGCCTAGAAGTGGGTACTATGGAAAGGTTTGTGTGATATGGAGAATTGTAGGTGAAAGAACTTGTTGAATCATGAAAAATTTAATATTTTGTATAATGTAACATATAAGGAATGGCTTTGTAATAAATCAGTGGGAAATGTGGAAAAACTGAGTGTGGAGAATGTAAAAAATAATAGAGAATATGTAGGAATGTGTTGGGTATCAGGGAGAACTGAGAATGTAGAAGAATTTGGTGGATATCTAAAAAAAAAAAGTAAGATACTCGCTCAAGGCGGTAATGGAGACACTAGCAACAATATCTACCTACAGGTATGGTACTTGAATCTCACGTACGATTTTGACTGACAGACTTTACAATGTTCACGAAAGCATACTGTCCTCATTCCTCCCTTTCAGTTTCTCAGTTCGCAGCGTAGGACTGCGATAGCCTCCTTCGGGATTCACTAAGCCCCTATATTATGGTGACGGGAGAAACGCCCTTTCCATATAAGCCCTAGATTGTTGTCGCCACCAACCAGTCCTTTCTCTGTCTCCTTTCTTTTCCAAGTTCCACAGAGGAGCTGCCAAATATGTCTTCGATATTTGGAGTACTTGTGGTAATAACTTTACTAGTAATGGTATCAGAGCCGATTCGTTTGCTCATTGACTTATTCTTTACTTTTACTGCTGCTGATACTATCACTTCTATTACTTAGAATTGTATGTTACTACAACTTCTACTACTACTACTACTACTACCACTAATAATAATAATAATAATTGCTTAGAATTGTATGTTACTACTACTTCTACTACTGCTACTACCACTAATAATAATAATAATACGACAATAATAAGAATAATAATAACTAATATGTTTCTTATTATCAGTATTATTATTTTCAACGAAACTTCTACAACAAGAACTCCAACAGATACGTCTTATACTAGTGACATTGTTAACCAATATTTATCATTAATGTTACGCTAATAACGATACTGATACTACTACTAATATAAAAACAAATATGTAATTATGATAACACTCTTAATTAACATTTTCATAACTCGGCAATCGCAAAATATCTAAACAACACCTACACCACCCTAAATTCCCCAAACCTTCCTTACACATAAACAGCCAGAGCTTAGAACTTCACTGGCCATATAAGACCAAGATATTTATCGTGGTAAAACGACTCCACAATTTTTGTCTTCTCCTGAAGTCTGACTTCAGTAAGGGTCAAGATGTAGATCTTGTCCCAGGTGCTACTGAGCGGTACAAGACCTGTCTCGTTCACCCGGTATCTCTTCGACAGGTATCTCACCTGTTACGTTGCCCAGGCGTTGTTGCCATATCTCCAACCCCAGTTTTTTTTTTTTTACTTCTTATTTTAGTTACTGATCTTGTCATTAAATGACGTTCGTGGGAATAGGAGAGGATTCATTTAGCTCTTTAGTACTTTGGAAGGGTTCCTGAGCATTCTTCTTGGTGTGGGTTGTGAAATTCATTTAATATTCATTATGTATTAAAAGTAAGGTGAATTATTTTGAGTTGCGAAATTCATTTAATACTAGTTATGAGTCAAATGAAGGGTGAATTGTTTCTTAACGATGATCTTGTTGGTCAGATAATAAAAGTGATCACGATACTATCTATATTCATATATATATATATATATATATATATATATATATATATATATATATACAATGTACATATGCATGTGTTATATATAATGTACATATATATATATATATATATATATATATATATACATATATATATATATATATATATATAGTATATGTATATATATGCATATACAGTGTATATATATATATATATATATATATATATATATATATGTATGTAATATATATATATATATATATATATATATATATATATACATATACATACAGAGAGAGAGAGAGAGAGAGAGAGAGAGAGAGAGAGAGACATCATCTTCCCTTGTCCTTCCACCGGAGCATCACCGCCTTCCATCTTAACCTCATTAGAGGCAAAAGGAGAAGTCCGCTATTTATTAATAGCCCTAAAATTATTAATGCACATGATAATGACCCTCTGAGATTCAATTAGGGGAGTTTTCGTCCCTCCGCGGAGCGGAGGAGGAGGGGGAACACGGAGGAAAATTCAATTGTGACTGATCAAAGTAGGGGAAGGGGAGAAGGATGAATATAAACTTCACTGGTAAATCACGCACATGCCAGTTGACAGGAATTTCACTGGATGTGAATTTGATGTGTTTGCGACAGAGACAGAGAAACGTATGTGGTGATTCGTTTACCGGTAAACGTGTTACAGTAAGTGTGTTTGTTTACCGCAAATGCAATGATAAAAAAGAACTCGGAACAGCTGTGTGTGTTACAAGCACAGTCTGCTACGTAGGGGTGTAGTGCCGTCATTGCACTTCACACGGTGCACTGTAGGCATTACTTAAGGTTCTTTGCAGCGTCCCTTTGGCCCCCTAGCTGCAACCCCTTTCATTCCCTTTTCTTTACCTCCGTTCATATTCTCTTTATTGCTTTCCTTAACCCTCTCCCAACAATTGTTTGATTGTGTAACTGCTTTGAGGTTTTCCTCCTGTTACTCCTTTCAAGCCGTCTTTACTCTCAGTTTCCCTTTCAGTGCTGAGTGACCTCATGGGTTCCAGCGCTTGGCCTTTGGCCTGAATTTTATATTCCAGTTCTAATTGCAGAAACGTATGTGATTCGTTAATCAGCAAATGTTTTACAAACACAATCTACTTGGGACATACCTGATGACAGGTGATTCGAGTTTTTTTATCACTGTAGTTGATACCAACACACACACACACACACACACACACACCAACACACACACACGCATCAACACACACACAAGAGTAGGCATCATTTGATTATTATTGTATTCATCATTTGATTATTATTGTATTTGTTATAAACACACTCTCTCTGGCCTATCAGTTGTCCAGATTTTTTCGGTTTGTTTATCAAAGCGTTTGCAACAAACACGCGAAAGCGCATGTGATTTGTTTGTTGTGTATTTGTTACCAACTCGCACTTTTTTACCCGCATTGGTGGGCATGCTGACAGCCTGATATGTCAGCTGTCAGTTGTTTCGACATATCGTCATATGTTCATGAACATATTTGTCACAGAAGCAGTCCGTTTGGTAACACCATCTGGCATACAGGCATTTAATTCTGTCACTGTCTAATATATTTAATTGTTTATCATTGTTATTTAATTGTTTATCATTGTTTTTGTAACAAACAAGACAATTGCGAGCAAATAATAGTCTATTTATTAAGCGTATTTTTTACTGACAGTCTATAAAGGCATGTCCATTTTCAGCTGTTTCGAATTTAGTTTCAATGCCTTTAAAACAAAACGCACAGACGTGTATGATTTTTTTGTTGATATGTTTATAAGCACGTTCTGTATAGGTACATCAGCAGATATACGCACATCGAGAATTGTAATATTTCAGCTGTTTCTATTTCATATGTAATTTCCGACAAACAAATTCACAAAAGCATTTTTTATGATTATTTATGGTATTTGCAAGAATATACATTCAAACTTACATTGGTTTATCAATGTATTTGTTAAAATCAACTGGTTGACCAATGCATCTTTTTAAAATTAATTTTATTGTTAAAATTAACTGCTTACTAATGTATTTGTTAAAATTAACTGGTTTACTAATGTATTTGTTAAAATCAACTTTTTACCAATGTATTTGTTGAGAAGAATTGGTTTACCGGTGTATTTGTTGAAGGAACTGGTTTTCCAGTGTATTTTTTAAAATCAACTGGGTTACCAATGTATTTGTTGCAATCAACTGGTTTCCCAATGTATTTGTTGTAAAGAGCCACAGACAATTATTACTATTTCTATATCAGGGTGAACATTTGCTCCAGAAACAAACAAAACGCAGAAGCTCTGCTTTGTAACTATTTTGAGAATACAGAATATGCACCACTTCTGCTTTTTGTACTCCACTTGAATATGCATATCAATTTGAGCAGCTGTATAAAATAAAAACACAACATCAAAAGATATTTGAAGTTGCAGTGTATCCACGAACAACAATCACTTAACAACGTGGAATATGTGTTATTAATAAAGAAGAAACTTAAAAATATCTGAATATGGTACAAAGAGGTGAAAACGAAATGACCTTTCCAATAAAAACTCCGATTAATTCTTTGTTCGCATATGTTTAAAAGGGTGTTCTTTATTCAAGCGCGTACAGTACATAAGAACATTCATATACGAATGCATTTAGGTATAAACACGTATGTGAAAATATATAGATGACTTTATGAATCTTTCTGCATATATATATATATATATATATCTATATATATATATATATATATATATATATATATATATATATATATATATATATATATATATATATACATACATATACATATTTATATGTATATATGTGTGTGTGTAATCAATTCTCAAGCTTACTATTATTATTATTATTATTATTATTATTATTATTATTATTATTATTATTATTATTATTGTTGTTGTTGTTGATAGAGACAAACCTTCCCTCTGCGGCCTAGAGGATATAACATAGGCAAAGTAAATCACAGGGTAGCGGTTTTATCCTCTGATCGCTGGTCATCAGTATCATCTATTATTAAGGAAAAGAAGGATAAATTAGTGTAATGATAAAAAAGGTTATAGACGTGTATATTGAATTACATACAAATCCGTAACACTTATTATGAAACGGAAGACTGAAAAACAAAAATGGAAAGATTATAAATTAAGAGAAGAATATAATAAGATAAGATAAAGGTTATAAATATTACAAATTTATCACTTCATTGCATAAAGCTTTACAACACTTACGACGAAAACAGAAATTGAAAAAGAGTGAACAAATAACACCCGTCTCCTCTTTCAATTCTTGGCTAAAATCCGTCTTAGCACGATATAATAAGGTAAGATAAAGATGAAAAATATTACAGACCTTAATACTCCGTTACATAAAAATCCATAACATTCATTACAAAAATACAAATTTAAAGAAAAATGAGCAAATAAAATTCGTTTCCTCTCTTAATTCTTGTCGAAAATCCCTCTTATGAGAATATAAAAAATAAGTTAAAGTTTGAAAATATTACAGATTTTGACTCTTGTTTACATAAAAATCAATAAAACATAATACAAAAATACAAATAAAAAAATAACACCCGTCTCATCTCTCAATCCTTCGCGAAAATCCCTCGCCGGCAACCGCGCGCGTCTTGCAATCGGGCCACATTGAATGGCGATCCGCAAAAACTCCCTCGAACTGTCGTCTTCCATGTTTGGAAGAATCCTGAGCTTTTACGGGGTCCGTCTGGTCGAGGCCCGGCGATTTATATCTCTCCGTCTACTGATTCGACTCCCTTATAAGTCTCCACTTTCCCTCCGGCCCCCGCCTCGAGAAAGTGGGAGTCAACGCCTGCCGCCAACATCTGGGCTTTTGAGTCTGTTGCGCTTGTTGTTCTTGTTTTATATTGTTTTTGTTTTGTTGCGCCGATGAGGAAGGTAGATAGAGACGGTGTGGTGTTCATCCGTTTTTTTGTTCACACGTGACTTTTCGTTTTCGTGTGTGTTTGTTTGTCAACAAATCTCAGGTGATTATGAAGGGATTTTGGTGAAATTTTTTGTGTAGGAGGTATTGGCTGTGGGTCAGGGAACTGTTGATTAGATTTGAGGTGGATGTAAATCCGAATCGGTAATTTTATTTGTTTATCAATATTCTTTGTGCTCGGTAAGGTACAGAATTTATGTGTGTGTGTGTTGTAGTAGCAGCAGATGTTGTTATTTTGCAGTTGTTTATTTCCTTTGTTGTTGTTTATGTTGGCATGCAGGAGCCGTCTTCTTTTCTGGTAGTTGACTTCAGTCTTCTGCATGATGGAAGCAACAAAAGTAGAACCATCCTGTTTCTGTCCTTTCTTCCGGATTCATCTCACATCCTAACCAGCGTTCCATGTATCCAAATCCTTTTCCTGATCCATCTCACAGTCTAACCAGCTTATGTATCTGCACTTTTGTATGGATAATACCCAAAATCTAACTGACATATCATGTAACCGCATCCTCTGCCGGATTCATCTCAAAACTTAACTAGTTCTTCATATATCCTCACATTTCCCCCGTATCTGCAACCTTTTGCGGATTCATCTTAAGCCTAACCAGTGTATCATGCATCCACACTCTTTTCTGGATTCACTCAAAATCCTACCAGAGTTCCATGTATCCGCATCCGTTTCCGGATTCATCTTACCCAGCTTATCACGTATCTGGACCCTTTTCTGAATACTTCTCACAGTCTAACCGACGTTTCATGTAAGGTCACCCATTTCAGGATTCATGTCAATACTTAATTGCCTTATGTATCCGCATCCTTTTCTGGATAATTCTCAAAATATAACCAGCATTCGTATTCGCACCTTTTTCTGGATACTTCTCAAGATATAACCAGCTTATCATGTATCCGCACCTTTTTCTGGATACTTCTCAAAATATAACTAGCTTATGTATCCACACCCTTTTCTGGATACTTCTCAAAATATAACCAGCTTATGTATCCACGCCCATTTCTGGATACTTCTCAAAATATAACCAGCTTACGTGTTCGCACCTTTTTCTGGATACTTCTCAAGATATAACCAGCTTATCATGTATCCGCACCTTTTTCTGGATACTTCTCAAAATATAACCAGCTTATGTATCCACACCCTTTTCTGGATAATTCTCAAAATATAACCAGCTTATGTATCCGCACATTTTTCTGGATACTTCTCAAAATATATAACAGGTTATCATGTATCCATACCTTTTTCTGGATTTATCTCACAATCTAACCAGGTTATGTATCTGCACCCGTTTCTGGATACTTCTCAAAATATAACCAGCTCATGCATCCGAACCTTTTTCCAGATTCATCTCAAACCCTAACCAGTTTACCATGTATCCATACTTTTTTTCTGGATTTATCTTACAATCTAACTAGTTTATATATCCGCACTTTTTTCTGGATACTCAACAGATAACCAGCTTATCATGTCTCCACACCTTTTTCTGTATACTTCTCACAATGTAACCAGCTTACGTATCCGCACCTGTTTCTGGTTAATTCTCAAAATCTAACCAGCATGTCTTGTATCCACACTTTTCTCTGGATAATTCTCAAAATATAACCAGCTCATGCATCCGAACCTTTTTCCGGATTCATCTCAAACACTAACCAGCTTATTTTGAATCCGAACCCTTTTCCGGATTCATCTCAAACCCTAACCAGCTTATTATGAATCCGAGCCCTTTTCCGGATTCATCTCAAACCCTAACCAGCTTATTATGAATCCGAACCCTTTTCCGGATTCATCTCAAACCCTAACCAGTTTATTATGTAAATGTACCCTTTTCTGATTATTTCAAACCATAACCTGTTTATGTTATATGCACCCTTTTCCGAATTATCTCAAACCCTAACCAACCTTCCATGAATCCTCACCCTTTACCGACGTCATCTCAAAATCAAACTCGACACAGTTTCATCGAAACCCGTCCGTATCACAATTTCATCGAAACCCGTCCATATCATTTTGGAATATCTCGTGGATTACGAGGGCAAACAAACAGACACGGGTGAATGAATGCACAGCCTCCGCAGTTGCACATGTGGTTTGCTCTCCCGCGCATCATCATGAGATCCGGAACAGATGTTGCATTATGCAATGGGCGATTTCCGTTGCTTTCGAGACCTCCAGTGTGCCTCATGTTTTTCTTTTTTGTTATAACATTACCAGCCACGGTTGAGAACCCTTTTTTTTTCGTGTTGCATTTCTTCGTTGTTATTTTCTCCTGCCTCCACGTAATTCTTGAGTTTCGACACTCGCTTCAGAACACTTGTTTTATCTTGTTGCAATTCTTCGATATTATTTTCGCCTGTCTCCACGTAATTCTTAAATTTCGACATTTGCATTTCTTTCCTTTTTTTCTGTGACAGGTTAAGGGGGGAGGTGGGGTTTAGGGGGATGGGGAAGGAGAGGAAAGGTAGGGGAAGGTTCTCGGAAGGTAACAGCAGGCTGTTTTCCCAGAGGACATCCTGTTCATGTTTATGGAGATAATCAGTTGGTTAAATGCGATTGATGATCAACTGACTTGAAAAACAAATGAGAGTCAAATAAACTAATAAATGATGGCGTCAAATTATCTGTGAAATGAGCTTATCAGCGGAGGAGTTAAACAGCTGTGTTCGTGACGTCATCGACTTTTAGCCAAACAAACAAGGGAAACTTGACGACGGTTACCCAGAATAAAAATGCTTTCCAAACCATTCCTTTCAATTTAATTTTTCCTTTTACCTCGGGCCTGGGCTAGATAAAGAGTTGGGTCTCAAATCTCCCTGCTTCCGGAAAAGATTCTGTTATTATAGAAGTAACATTCATGCTTGCTAGCATAGCAACATCCACGATTGCATATAAGCATAGTAACATCCACTACCCGAAAGCGGTCTGCTATCGAGATGGCCTGCTTGCGCGCGCGCGTGAGCGGGTGTCATCTAAATG
Organism: Macrobrachium rosenbergii; assembly: GCF_040412425.1. Classification (NCBI taxonomy): domain Eukaryota; kingdom Metazoa; phylum Arthropoda; class Malacostraca; order Decapoda; family Palaemonidae; genus Macrobrachium; species Macrobrachium rosenbergii. Next base: position 51,467,824 of record NC_089791.1, on the reverse strand, counting down.
CAACCACGTCCTGTTCGTGTTTACCTTTCTCTCTCTCTCTCTCTCTCTCTCTCTCTCTCTCTCTCTCTCTCTCTCTACACGCAATCATCACGTCCTGTTCTTGTTTATCTCTCTCTCTCTCTCTCTCTCTCTCTCTCTCTCTCTCTCTCTCCTCCGAAGTCACACCGTCGGTTGTGTTTTCTTTGAAGGCGCCTTTCGTCACCCGGGGGTCCCTCGCCGCCCAACAGAACCCGCCCGACCAGAGATGTCTTTCTACCTCGCCGCCCTTTTGAACTGAGCCGCCTGTGATAGGGGGCAGGTTAACCCGAAAGATTCTCTCTCTCTCTCTCTCTCTCTCTCTCTCTCTCTCTCTCTCTCTCTCTCTCTCTCTCACACACACACAGGCGTACACATACACATACACACACATACACAAGGCGTTGCTTAACACTCGCACACATACACACACAAACAAACAAACAAATAAACAAACGAGTGCACACACAGATACACATACTCATATATATACACACATTCATAAAGACTTGCATAACACGTACACAGGTACACAGACACACACGCATACTCAGGAACACTTACACACACACTCACAAGGCGTTGCATGACACGCACACAGAGACACATACACACACACAGATACACATACACACACCAACAAGGCGTTAAACATAGTTCATTCCTGACTTACAGCAACTGTAAGATAAACAGATAAATAAATGAGCCCGGTGGCACATTTCCTCCCACCAGAGTCACTTACGTCTCTTAAGTTGCCGAGTTAATGGAGGGTGAAAACACTTACGAAATGAAGCGGCATTAACATCGTCCATTCGTCTCGTGTTTGCGTCGGTAATCGGCGGCTTAATCTTCTGATAGCTGTCCCGGCGAATGAAAAGTTGGGCTGTCAAGATGAAGAAGTCTTTTCGAATAGGCTTCTTCTAAGTTCTCTCTCTCAAAAAAAAAAAATAAATAAATAAATAAAACAAAATAAAAATGAAAAAACGAAAATTCTAGAGCTAGTCTTATGAGATAGTAAACGATTGTATCACGATATACTTATAAATATTGGTTATTTATCACGCCACTACACGTTATAAACATTGTATCACGATATACTTATAAATATTGGTTATTTATCACGCCACTACACGTTATAAACACTAGGCTATTTACTTCTTATAAACATTTGGTTGTTTACTTTGTAAATTTGGTAGGTAAATCATTTTAAACAGTAGAGTAAGCCTTTTATGAAACTTCAAAATAGCCTATGACGCTGACGCTACAATTGCTATCTAATTTGTAAGTTCCACAGTTAAGTCATCTAGAAAATAAGCAAGCTAGTCTTTAATGAAAGGCCTGTGCTGAATAATTTCACCACCCCAGAAATCGATACCAAAATAAGTACACAATCTGATTTATGAGTTAATGTGATAAACAGTTTTTGAAAATAATCGAGTTAGTTTCATCAATTAAATATTACAGTAATTAAATCACGTCAGATGTTAATATTAAGATATGGGCATCAGCTGATTCGTGAGGTGGCTAATGAACCGCAATGAAGGCATTGTAAAATGACAAATAGACAAGGAAAATAAAGGCTAGCTATGAAAGAGGAGATCAATTATTACCAAAGAAAAATAAATGAACATGTTGATAAATGAGTAGATAAAATGTAAGTAAATTATTAAAATACAAGGAGAATCGTTTGAGGGTAGTAATGCATTGCATCTTCGCTTGAACTTTTCGTGTTCCAATTGTGCAACATCTTCAGAGGGATTGTTCCACAGTCCAAACGGTGCAATATCTAAATAACTTAATAACAGAAAACAAACAGTGAATTTCCCTTTGAAAGATCTCCATCTTCTTTGTCAACCAATACAGTTCCTGCACCAAAGGACTTCCTCCTTCTCTCCTTTCTCTCCTTCTCTCCTTCGTCTCCCTCTCCCTCTCCCTCTCCCTCTCCCTCTCCCTCTCCCTCTCCCTGTCACCTATGATCAAGTTAGATTGCGAGTCCTTCATCGTCCTCCCTCCTAACCCTCCTCCTTCATTTGCAATCCTAATTCTGCTCTTTCACCACGAGAACCACTTCTCCTTTTGTCGGAAAGACCTGTCCCCTTTCTTTTAAATAATTGCATTCGAAGGAGTATACAAGACACTCCTGGCAAAAGCCCTGTGCTTGGGACTTTCGGCCCTTTTTCCGTGTTCCAGAAGGATCTCGACGTTTCTCATTGTGAGGGGTTAACTTTCTCTCTCTCTCTCTCTCTCTCTCTCTCTCTCTCTCTCTCTCTCTCTCTCTCTCTCTCTCTCTCTCTCTCTCGAATGAGGTTGCTCTTTTAGCTACAACGCTTTAGAGACAAGTGTGAATTTAGAATGGGGTTTTTAGCTACGTGGGAAAACTAGATGATTTATATATGTATGTATATAGTTATATATATATATGTGTGTGTGCGTATACATACATGCATACACATATAGCTAATCAGGATAATTTACATGCAAAGATAACAGAAATATAACGTTAAATTTGAAGGCGATTTCTGGGAATTTCTAAAACATAAAAGCATATGATGTGTGAGGATAAGTATAACGCTGCCATTCACAATGACGGTTAATAAATGAAGATGTCTGACAGCAACCAAACTGAATAATTTTGCAAAATAAAAAAAATAAAAAGTTGAAAAGGCAAGGATATGATCAAAAGGTAATTTCGTTTGTATTTTGTATTACAGAATGAAATGTAATGAAGAATATAAGATTTTAAATATAAGATCTTAAATGTCATTAGGTGTAGTAAAGTGGAATAATTTTACATATGTAGCATTTTACATTGCAAAATGTAAAGTGAAAGAAAAAAGAAACAAATGGTAACTGGTGTTGTACTTTGCATCACACACTAAAAATATCAACTAACTTTAAATCATACTGCATTCTACATAGGACTGAAACTATCATAAGTAACAATGCTAATTAATACAGAATTTAAATTACCAAATAGATGTAAGTGAAAGCAAATACTGATGAAATAACGTCATAAAATAAAATAGGAATTTTATATTTTACATCAACATAAAAATAACTAGATTAACAAAGCTAATTAATACACAATTTAAATGACCAAAATAAATGTGAGTATAAATAACCATGAAATATATCATAAAATATAACAGGAAGCTGACATTTTACTTACACAAAAATATCTAGAGTAACAAAGGCTAATTAATACAGAATTTAAATGACCAAAATAAATTTAGAGAATATAAATAACCATGAAATTATATCACAAAACATAATAGGACGCTTACGTTGCACTTCGCATCAAACAAATATCATAGAAAGTAACTCATCTATGAATCCAAAAATGGACGGGCCATTGCTGTCACAGAACCTTGACGCGTGAAACGGCAGACGCCATAATGCAATTAGCGACTCCCCTGTCCTGCAGACCAGGAAATGTTTCCTCCCTCTTGCCAGCGTTTCCATACAGAGAGAGAGAGAGAGAGAGAGAGAGAGAGAGAGAGAGAGTGTGAGTGTGAGTGTGTGTGTGTGTGTGTGTGCGTGTGTAAAAAGTGCCCGCCATGCAACCAAGCACCGCAGTTTGATTCATTTCACAGGGGTAGGGAGAGGGGTGAATATATTTATAAGCTAACACATACATATAGATTTATATATATATATATATATATATATATATATATATATATATATATATATATATATAGATAGATATGTATGTATATGTATATATATATATATATAAATAGATATGATACGTGTGTGTATATGTTTTATATTGTGTAGATATATGGTATATATATATTATATATAAATATGAATATAGCAGGATATATATATATATATATATATATATATATATATATATATATGAGATATAAAATATATATATATTTTCATATATATATAGACAGTATTTTTTTTACAGTACAAGTACGCTAATATTACTAATTATCTTAACAACATCCTGAAATTTATAGAAAACGGTAAAATGTTCGTTAATGTTCCCCTTAATATTTTCCTTCTCTCCTCCACATAGAAGAAATTCCTACCAAGTCAGAGAGCAAGTCGAAGAAATTGAAGTAACTGCCTATTATCACATGTCTTGGAAATGAGAATTGACTTCTAAGCAAAACTGCCCTTCTTCAGCCGGTCATCAATACTGGTTTCTGAATCTTAACAGAGAATCGCCATACGGCGTATTATCAGGATTTTATTTATCTATCTGTCTGTCTGTTTGTCTATCTAATCTATCTGTCTTTCTGTCTATCTATCTACTTATTTATGCATCTATTTATTTATTTCCTGCAAAGAGCATGCAACATTACATGGTACTTGTTTTTATTTCTCTCTCTCTCTCTCTCTCTCTCTCTCTCTCTCTCAATTGAATGGTGGATTGGGTACTTGGCAATTAGGCGGCTTTGATAGTTCGCAATGATGATAGTGGAGCCAGGAACGCAATTCAAAATCACTTGCTGACGACCAGCACAAGTAAGCTTACATATGTCAGGAGATGTATATGAAGTGGCAATCATTCATACTAATTTCTTTGCTTCCCGTATGAGTACTTTTCAGTAAGTTGGTCCTGTCATCACTTAAAACAGGTGGCAGTTATATACATATATGTAGAGTTATATATATATATTATATATATATATATATATAAATATATATATAAATATATATATAACATATATATATATATACAATATAGCTAGTATGTAATATAAATATATATATATATACATATATATATATATATATAATACTTTTCAATATATATATATATATCTATAATCACTATAAAACAGGTATACAGTTATATATATATATATATATATAATATATATATATATATATATATATATATTATATATATATATACTGTATATATACATATATATATAATTATACATGTACTTTCAGAAGCTGGTCCTGTAATCACTTAAAACAGGTAGCAGTTTATATATGTGTATGTGTATACATGTTGTGTGTATATATATATATATATATATATAAATATATATATATATATATATATATAAATGTATATATAATTATATATATATTATATATATACATGTGTGCTGTGTTTGTGTGTGCGTGTGTGTGTGTATGTGTAAAGGATAAAGTCAATAACAAATTTGACCTGTCTCAATCTCTACACAATTACAAAAGAAGCTTTCCAAATTTTAACCTCTTTTCATTTAGCCTTCAAAAATCTAATCTGTCGCATTATTACTTCACTGGAAAGGTTTAATGCCTTTGTAAGAAATCCCAGTTCCCTCTAAAATACTCTTTGGTTTAATCCCTCAGTTAAAAATGCCAGTTTTCTCTAAAATGCTCTTTGGCATAACGAGTTGATTCACGGTGGGTATTCGCCCCTATTTTTATCAAGGAACAGATGTGGGTCGGACGGTGCTCCCTTGGTTACCATGGCAACGAGGACGAGATGAGAGGATAGGGATGCTGGAGAGAAGGGATAGTGGGGAAGAGAGAGAGAGAGAGAGAGAGAGAGAGGAGGGCTGTGTTGGGTGGCTTGGGTGGGGAGTGGAGGGAGGGGGGTGCTGAGGGATTATGGAAACGTAGCATCTCTCCCAAACTGCTCCCATTGTCCACCACCTGTTGCTTAGTGACGTCATTTGACGTCGAAGGTTCAGAAGTTGGTCCTTGAATATGTACAATCGATTAGTGAATGGGGTGCAATTTCTGCGTCGATATGCGATTGAGAGAGAGAGAGAGAGAGAGAGAGAGAGAGAGACAGACAGACAGACAGACAGACAGACAGAGTACTTCTTCACAAGCTTCATCTCTCTCTCTCTCTCTCTCTCTCTCTACGCCTGAACAGAACGTAACCATCAAGGTCTCATCGAACTGACACATTTGTGTATACAGTATATATTCTTGTACTAGCCGTATCATCATTTATTGCTTAATTTTCCTTGTTTCCTTTTACACCATACGCGTACAATTGTCCACATTTATTCGCAACTTTCGTGCTCTTTCATACATTGGTATTCTTTCACTAGTGTGCCCGGTTTCTCCCCAGTATCCCTAATTGGTACGGTATCATCTTCAAACGTGAACCATTCCACCCTCCATTCACGACTTTAAAATTATTCCATCTGCTTTGATTAGAGTCGTTTTTTCATCAACTCATTCACCATCCTGCTCACACACATTCTAACACTCGCATCACTGCCACCATAAAACTTTTAGCCTAATCGCTCCCAGCAACGTATCTTCTTGAATCTTCAGTACCCACCAAATTGGTTTTCTATTTCCTCTCTCTCCCTTTCATTCCAAACCTCTCGCCTAAGTCTTTTATAACAAGCAATTGATCCCACGCAACCCTCTCTTAAACCCGCTTTGCCCTATACTTGTCGATCTTTCAGTCAACTGTCTTGCATTCTCAGTCGGCCTCCACACACTTTCCCTCGTATACTGAGTGCAGTCTAGGCAACTACTCGATCGTGCTGTCTCTACCACAGTGCAGATTCTTACCATACTGTCACCATCACCGTGCAGATTCTCACCATACTGTCACCATCACCGTGCAGATTCTGAACATGCTGTCACCATCACCGTGCAGATTCTGACCGTACTGTCACCATCACCGTACAGATTCTGACCATACTGTCACCATCACAGTGCAGATTCTGACCATACTGTCACCATCACCGTACGGATTCTGACCATACTGTCACCATCACAGTGCAGATTCTGACCATACTGTCACCATCACCGTGCAGATTCTGATCATACTGTCACCATCACCGTGCAGATTCTCACCATACTGTCACCATCACAGTGCAGATTCTCACCAAACTGTCACCATCACAGTGCAGATTCTGACCATACTGTCACCATCACCGTGCACCATCACAGTGCAGATTCTGACCATACTGTCACCATCACCGTGCAGAGTCTCACCATACTGTCACCATCACAGTGCAGATTACTGTCACCATCACTGCAGTCACTAACATCACAGTGCAGATTCTGACCATACTGTCACCATCACCGTGCAGAGTCTCACCATACTGTCACCATCACAGTGCAGATTCTCACCATACTGTCACCATCACAGTGCAGATTCTGACCATGCTGTCACCATCATCGTGCAGAGTCTCACCATACTGTCACCATCACAGTGCAGATTCTCACCATACTGTCACCATCACCAGTGCAGATTCTGACCATACTGTCACCATCACAGTGCAGCCACCATACTGTCACCATCACTCATTCACCATACTGTCACCATCACAGTGCAGAGTCTCACCATACTGTCACCATCACAGTGCAGATTCTCACCATACTGCCACCATCACTGTGCAGAATCTCACTTAAAAGTCCCATAAGCTTTCGGTGTCTTTATATTTTTCACTTTCTTAACTACCCTCTTGCTATCCGTAACAGTAAATTCAACACGTATTATCAAACTTCACACCAGCCTTTCGTCATTCAACTCTGTCTCTCTTTTGTTTCCCATCCTTGGCAAATCTTCGAATTTACTCTCTCAGGTCCATTTATTCATTAACTTTTCTCTCTGCAGTGACTTCCCTTTAATAAAAAGATATTCTCCCTTATAGCTCTTGCTCACCTTTCCCTCACTGTTTTCCTAATTCACCTTCTTCCTTCTTCCTGACTATCCTCCTACCCTTCCTCCTCTATGCCCATACTTTACGTGTCATGTTATGCAGCTGGGGTTGAATAATCTCCTCAGTTGACTATCTGTCTGTCTATCTATCTATTTATCTATCTGTATAGACACATATACATGCATATATATATATATATATATATAATATATATATATTTATATATATACACACACACATATATATATATATATATATATACATATATACATATATATATTACATATATATATATATATGTATATTATTTTACACACATGTATGTATATATATATGTTATATATATATTTATATATATACATACATATACATATATATATATACATAAATGTATGTATGTATGTATATATGTATATATGAGCATAGATAGTAGAGAGACAGCAAAAGAAAGGAAAAGAGAGAGAGAACGATATTGATTGACGGAGGGGGAAAGGAGAAAAAATGCGGGATTAAATTGGTTTATAGAAAGAGTAAATGGGTCAGGGTTCCCCAATAGTCCTTTTCTCATGCTTTCACTCATATCTCTTGGAGTTCTTTTGCCATCTCTCTCTCTCTCTCTCTCTCTCTCTCTCTCTCTCTCTCTCTCTCTCTCTCTTCCCTGTATGTATATATATATATATATATATATATATATATATATATATATATATATATATATGTATATTATATATATTTATCTATTTATATATATTCACACAACTGTGGTGACGATTCCTTTCCTTCTGTGGCTAGCTACTGATTTCTCTTCCTGCTTCTGTTTTCTCCTAACTCTCTTAACTTTCCGTCCTTCATGAGGCAGGTCAATGGATTTCATCTAAGTCCCACTTTTCATCTTTTTCCTCTTTCCTTCGGGCCTGGGCTATATAAGGGACTGGACTACTTGTCCTTTTGAAGTCTCCCTTTAAAATGGAAGAGATATACCTCCGCCAATTGTCAAGATTAAAATGATGAGGACCATTTTAGTCCCTTTGAAGATGGAGGGAGGCAGAGATAATGGAAGAATGGAAGAGCACATTTCGTGCAAATTATTCCATAAAGCGCCCCATTAATGAAACAGCCTCGGAGGGGGTTAGTGCCGCCAGTGCACCTCACTCGGTGCACTGTATACTTACTGTAAGGCTCTTTGCAGCCACCCTTCGGCCCTTAGCTGCAACACCTTTCATTCCTTTTGCTGCACCTCCATTCATATTCTCTTTCTTCCATCTTACTGTCCACCGTCTCCTAACAATTGTTTCATAGCGTAACTGTGAGGTTTTCCTCCTGTTACGCTTTTCAAACCTTTTACTCATGATTTCCCTTTCCGCGCTGAATGACCTCATAGGTCCCAGTGCTTGACCTCTGGCCTAGATTTTATATTCCATTCCACTAATGAAGCAAGAATGAATAGCCGTAAATGAATCAAAGAGACAGGCAATAAATGCCTTCCAGAAGTTTTTGAACCGAAGATAACTGCTTAGAGAAACTCAAAGGAAGGATTGTCGACCTAATCCTATTGAACAGGAGTAAAGTGTGGGCGTCGAATTCAATGGAAAGGGAGTGAAGAGAATTAGAGCGACCTACTTAAGCATTAAATGTAATGTAAACTCGTGAATCCATGAATGTGCAATTCTTGGTAACATAAGAAGCATTTAGCTGCAAAAGAGGTGGATACTCTTGTGGTTAAGAAATAAGACAATTGAGGAAAATTAAGATAAGCAGAGTACTATGAGTCGTGACTTAGCTAATTCCTATCGCCTGAATTACTCCAGAAAAATAAGGCTCCAAACTAGCTAAATGTCGAAAATTTTAAAGAGAAAACCCTAATAATTCAAGCAATCAAATGAAGTGGGAACTCATGAAACGTGCTATAAGATCATCAAAAAGATCAAATCATTTCAGGAAAAGAGAACGAAAGAATAAAAACTAAAAAACTCAAACGAAGGAAGAGTGCATGATCAAATCGGATGATTTCAGACATTGAAGCAAACCAGTAGAAGATTAAACGCAAGGAAGTGAAGAATAAGTTTCAAAAATGGCCTACAAGATCTTCCATAGGAACCAGACCCATTCAAGAAAACAACAAAGAATATCAAGTACAAATTTCAAGAAGAAAGTTTCAAGATGTCTGGGTCTTGACAGGAAAATGAAAAAAAAAAAAAAATTAAAACGAGCTAACTGAAATTGAAACAAAAATTTCAAGGTAAAAAAGTTTTCCAAGTTTCGAAAAAGAAAAAATTATAATGAAAAAAATAGTAACTAGGTAACTGGAAATGAAACAGGAACTTCAAGGTAAAAGCTACCGAAATTTCAAGAAAGAAACAATGCAAATTAAAAACAAAAGCTAAGAAAATGAATAACACAACATGAAGCATACATCTCAAGTAGAAAACTAAGAAAAACAAGAGGTGATAAAAAAAACAACTCAGAGTGAGTCTCACAAGACATGCCAGGAAAAAAAAAAAAAAAAATCCGGCCATCAAATGAACCCGTCCAAAATATACCCCGTGTGTCCTTGTTATCACCGCTCGTGAAACTGGCGACACAGCAAGACACGATACAATGAAACTAAATGATGTTGAAGGGTCTCATAAAGGGTGGTAAATAACGGTTACTGTGATGGAGGATGGAGGGGAGGGAGGAGGAGGAGAGGGAGGAGGAGAGAGGGAGGGGAGGGGAAGAGGAAGAATGAGAGGATGTGAGGGAAGGAAATGGTGGGGAAAGACAGGGAGAGAATGCCCAGGAGGGTAGGAAGGGGAAGGTGGATGGATGACAGGAGGGGCACAAAAACGTGTACAATTTACCTACATATATATATATATATATATATATATATTATATATATGTATGTATGTAATAATATCTATATATATATATATATATATATATATATATTTCGAATCTACTTGTCTCATGTACCACAAACATATTTAATTTTTGACAACCACAATGCTGTCATAATGCTCGATTTCTTCACCACTTGGAAACGCTCGCCACTACCAAGCGTAGTAGATATGGAGAAAAGAATATCTCCATTTCTTTCTTTATCTGGATCTAGGTTTAGTAGACATTTCTCGGCAAGCATTTTGTGTGAATATGAATATAATGTATGTATGTATATATATGTATATATATATATATATATATATATATATACAATTACATTTTATCACAGTATAAATGGCAAAAGCCTTGATACCAAACCCACTTTGCTCTAGATAACTTACACCCGAATGGACAACCAGTTGATAAATTTCTGCCACCTCAGTATCAAACCCAAAAGGCACAGTTCGGACCTGGCGTAGCAGATGCACTACTTCTTTTTGGGGTAAGTTATTAAAATGATGCGAAATTGATATTAAAATGTATTGGGTATTTGGGCCTGATATTTCTAAGTATTAGGTGTGTATATATGTTATATATATATATATATATATATATATATATATATATATATATATATATATATATTACTATATATATATTATAGATGCAAAGTTTTCATCAGATAGTATGCAAGTTTGCGCGCAAGTATATGTGTGTGTGTGTGTATGTATGAGAGAGAGAGAGAGAGGAGAGAGAGAGAGAGAGAGAGAGGGGTCCTCTTACCACTTATTGCTCCTTGTCAGTCAATTTTTACAACCACTCAGCATAGTTTTCAAAAAAGGTCTTGACAGCGTTCCTCTTTTATGATCAGTAGTTTATGAGCTCCAGCAACAGCCCTTGGGGACCCCAAGGTCGACCAGAGGAGGCCATGCCAAGCCCCGTTTCGCAAATATTGCTGCCCGAGAGATCTTGGGATATTTCCTTCTCACTGGGGATCAAATTTACTACGATTTGTTGGAGCTGGTTACCTCGAGGTTTTATTTTGTTATGTTTTTATATATTTTCCTTTGCTTCGTTTGATTTTGTTCGTCTGTCGATCTTTAAGAGTGCTTTGGGGATAACTCGGAAATTCAGTGGCAGTGGACTTTGGTTTGTCTTGTATTTTCTTCCTTTTGTATTTCCTGTTACCTTCTGTTACTTCTTTCAAATCAACACCTCATTGTTTAGAAACTTGAATTTCAAGTCAAGTGTCCCTTTGGGCTTGTTCCGTATGAATAGGGTTGATTTGTTTAATAATAATAATAATAATAATAATAATATGTAATAATAATAATAATAATAATAATAATAATAATAATTATGCAGTTGAGTTCGTAACCTCTCATTTAATTCTTTTGTCATTTGAACTGGACAAAACTAAATCTTAATTTTTTCCTTTTTTTTTTTTTTTGCTTCGTTTTATGTTCGTCTGTCAGTCCTTCCGAGTGCTTTGGGAAGCAACTCAGAAATTTCGTGGGAATGATGTTGGTTTGCCTTGTCTTGTACAGATCTGTTTATCTGTAGTGAGGTTTCAGAATTTCTTAGTACACTCTGAATTTTCTTTCTGATTGTATGCAAGAATGCTTCAACTACGTTCTTCAGGATTTCCATGGAAATATCAGGGAAGGTTCGTTGCACACTGAAATTGACTGTTTTAGTAATCCAGATAGATTTGAATTTCAGGAAACAAGTATAGCAATTTAAGATTTAGCTTGGTCCAGTTCAGATGACAAAAAGAAATTAAATCTTTCAGATTATGAACTCAGCTATATTAATATTATTATTATATATTAATATTATTAATATTATTGTGTAATGTGTAATAATGTGTGTATCAGAAATAGACCCTATTCATACGGAACAAGCCCAAAAGAGACACCGACTTGAAATTCAAGCTTCTAAAGAATATGGTGTTCATTGGAAAGAAGTAACAGAAGGTAAAGAGAAAGACCATTTTAATTGTCTGGAAAAAATTTAGCCTACTGATTGTTTCTGGGAAAAAAAAATATAATCATTCAGGTGGATGAAGGCGGAAATGAAACGAATCCAGACCCATTCTTAATCCTCTTTGCATTCAATTTCCGCACAATACGTGCAAGTCTGCGCTCTTCCTTGCCAGAGGATTTGTATCGAATTATGAAACAATACTGCACTGGTTTTGCATACTCTGGAGGCCGGACGGAATGAGATTAGAGCACTGAGCAGTCTTGGAAAACATTTCGGGAAAGAAACGACATTTTTCTCTGCGCTGCAAAGCGACGCCTTGGGGTATTGCAACACAACAGAACAACAACGATGGGGAGGAAATGTTGAAATATTGAGCCAGGCAAGAATTGCACAAGGGGGTCGGGCGGGGGGCCGGGGCGGGGAGGTCTTTGTATCTTCGTGAAGTTATTGCGAGTAAGTCGTAGCATCGAGTTCAAATGCTACATAACTCATTTTACCTCACACATACCATATTACTGTATTATGCGTCAGTAAGACAAGGTGGTTTAGATTCCATATTCTCTATATTCTTTAATTTACCAAGTGCAAACTTTCAGAGACATACAGCCTTCTTCTTCATGCACTGAGGAGATAACAGCTACACTTGAGTACATATGTATGTGCTCCACCCAGCATCTGTTGCTTTCTGTTTCTAATCCCTGGGGTGACCTGCCCGTTGAAATTCAGCTTCTCCTGCCCTTCCCGCCAGTCTTCTTGATCTCAGTGGCCGTATTCTTAATCCTTCGTTGTTAGGACTTATCCCCTTTGTTGTCCATCCTTTTGTTCATGTTTCTCTTAAAATTCTGATATACATGTTATCTCTTTGCTCTTCTTAAAATCCTGATATATCTATGTTCTTCTTAAAATTTTGACATATCTCTGTTCTTCTTAAAATTCAGACATATCTCTATTACTGCTTAAAATTCTGATGTATGATCTCTATGTTCTTTTTAAAATTCCGATGTATTATCTAAATCTTCTTCTTAATATTCTGATATATTATCTCTATGTTCCTCTTAAAATTCTGATGTATTATCTCAATGTTCTTCTTAAAATACTGATATATTATCTCTTTGTTCTTAAGATTCTGATATATTATCTCAATGTTCTTAAAATCTGATATATTAACTCAAAGTTCTTCTTAAAATATTGATATATTATCTCAGTGTTCTTAAAATTCGGATGTATTATCTCAATGTTCGTCTTAAAATTCTGAAATATTATCTCAATGTTCTTCTTAAAATACTGATATATTACCTCTATGTTCTTAAAATTCTGATATATTATCTCTATGTCTTTTTAAAATTCTGACTTATCTCACAAGTAATCTTGTCCTGAAAATGATTTCCAACGTTGCCTTATGTAGATTAAGTCTGCGTGTCTGTATTTTTTTTTTATAACGGTGCACAAAATAAACACTGAAATTCCCTTCCCCTGTCAGAGCTTCCTATATTTACATATTTTTCATTCATCCCGTTGGGTGGCCACATCGTTTCCCTTCCTGCTAGACCCAATTCTTTACCCCCGCCATTTTTCGCTTTAGTTCTTCGTTTCGTAAACACAAAAACTGACCCGTTTCGTGTTCCCCTCCCAATAAATAAATCAACGAAAAAGAAGGGAATCAATCAGTCAATAAATAAATGATAGATATAGATAGATAGATAAATTAATTAATTATTTAGATTAATTAATTAAATAAATGATCTAATTAATTAGGTAAAGTAAATACATAAATTAAATAAATTAAATTAAATAAAAAATAATTAAATAAAATAAATCATCAGTTATTTACGAAAGTAGGAACACCACGATGTACTGCAACCAAAGTCACCCGTACATAAAATATCTAAAGGCAAGTAGGGGAAAATTACAAAGAAATTACAGAACGGGGAATGTGAAACACCCCAAAATTACAAGGAACTACAGCAAGGTCTACTGTAGACCTTTAACTACAGAACTATAGTACGGTGAATTGCAAAGACTCCTCTCTCCCTTCCCCAAGTTAAGACGTAGAAGCTGGAAACCCAACAATAAATATGGAACAGCTGATTATTCCATAAGAAAATTGAAGTAAATTAAAAAAAAAAAAAAAAACTGTCACACAAAACAGAATACATCCCGTAGAGGTTCTTAAGGTTCTTTTCAGCGTCCCTTCGGCTGTTAGCTGTAACCCCTTTCATTCCTTTTACGGTACCTCCGTTCATGTTCTCTTTCTCTCCATCTTACTTCCACCCTCTCATGACAATTTCTGCATAATGCAGCTGCGAGGTTTTCCTCCTGGTACACCTTTAAAACCTTTGTACTCTCAAACTCCATTTGAGCACTGAATGACCTCATAGGTCCCAGCTCTTGGCCCTTGGCCTAAATTTTATATTATAAAACAGAATAGAGACCCAAACGAAATCACAAGGAATCCTGAGATACAAAATGAAATACAGCGGAACTGAAGGACGTAAAAGGAATATGAAACACGTTCTAGACTCAAAATGAAAGAAGGAAAGAAAGAAAGAAACTTGGGAACCAAAAAGAATATAGATGGAACTTGAAGGACCCAGAGGAAATTACAAGGAATCTCTGAGTTATAAAATAAAATACAGCGAAACTGACAGGTAGGACGTAAAAAGAAACTAAAATATATTCGCGAGACTCAATAAAATACGAGTCACCCGAAAGACGAAAATAAAAATAAAAACACACAAAAAAAACAAACCCAAAGGACCCAAAAGAATATAGGACCCGAAAAGACCCCCAAAAGAAAATAAAGCCTGGGCATTATAGCCATTTGTCTTTTCCGAGCCCAGTAATTGAGGATCCTCTGAAATTCATATTTCCACGATGCATAACAGCTCAACTTCGGCGAGGGATGGAGACACCATCTGCATTACTTTGTATTCACGAGTAGGGAAGGAATTGGAGAAGACACGAGAGAGAGAGAGAGAGAGAGAAGGGACAAGGGAGCAGACGAGGGCAGGAAGGAATTGGAGAAGACACGAAAGAGAGAGAGAGAAGACAAGGACGGGAAGGAATTGGAGAAGACAAGAGAGAGAGAGAGCAGATAAGGATGGGAAGGAATTGGAGAAGACGAGAGAGAGAGAAGGGGCAAGGAGAGACAAGGAGGAAGAATTAGAGAGAGAGAGAGAGAGTAGGGACAAGGGAACCAAGGAAGAAACGAGGGCGAGAAGGAACTGGAGAAGACGAATGGAAGAGAGAGAGAGAGAGTAGGAAATTTCAGTGCAGAAAATGTGAAAGAAGGAACGTTGCAGGAAACATGTATTTACTCTTCCATCCTTCCATCTTGAGGTCTTTTAATCGAGTTTATCATAACCTTCTTATAACTCAACACCATCCTAGTGATTCTAAACCCCTCTCCCTCAAATAAAAACCTCCTGGCGCATCCTACCCGTTTTTATCATCCCCCATCCCCCTTCCCCACCCCTTCCTCCAAAAAGTCAAACTCGAGTCGAGAGTCCCCCTTAAAGATGCGCTTATGGAAGGCACATGACGCCGTCCCACAATTTATATTTTGGAAAACATGGGCTCGAACCGTTTGGGTGATGGGATGGTGGGGGTGGAGGAAGACTCTGAGGAGGAGGGGAGGTTCTGGAGGATGAGAAGTAGGTTCTGGAGGAGGAGGAAGAGGTTATGGAGGATGAAGAGGAGATTCTGGAGGAAGAGGAAATTCTAGAGGAGGAGGAAGATCCATAGGAGGAGGAGGGTCTGGAAGAGGAGGAGGAGGAAGAGCGGGTTCTGGTGGAGGAGGTGGTTCTGGAAGAGTAGGAGGAGGTTCTGGAGGAGGAGGAAGAGGTTATGGAGGATGAAGAGAGGGAGGATTCCTGGAGGAAGAGATTCTAGAGGAGGAAGATCCCAGGAGGAGGAGGGTCTGGAAGAGGAGGAGGAGGAAGAGCGGATTCTGGTGGAGGAGGTGGTTCTGGAAGAGTAGGAGGAGGTTCTGGAGGAAGAAGAGGGTTCTGGAGGACGAGGAGCAGGAGGATTCCGGAGGAGGAGGAGAATGATCTGGAGGATGAGGAGGAGGAGAGTTCTGGAGAAGCAAAGAGGTTCTGGAGGATAAGGAGGGGGCTCTGGAGGAGGAGGAGGTTCTGAAGGAGGGAGAGGGTTCTGGAGGATGAGGAAGTGGTTCTGGAGGAGGAGGGGAGGTCTTGGAGGAGGAGGAGGAAGTTCTGGAGGAGGAAGAGGTTCTGGAGTAGGATGGGGAGGTTCTGGAGAAGGAGGTGGTTCTGGAGGAGGAGAAGGTTCTGAAAGAGGAGCAAGAGATTCTGGAAGAGGAGGAAAAGGTTCTGGTGGAGGAAGGGGTTCTGGAGGAGGAGGAGGATCTGGAGGCGGAGGAGGCTTTGGAGAAGGAGGAAGAAATGGTTCTGGAGGATGAGGAAGTCTTGGAAGAGGAGGAGGAGGAAGTATCTGGAGAAGGAGAAGATTCTGGGAATAATGTAGTTTGGCTTTTACGCACACGTGTACGAATAATGATTCAATGGAGTTCCTTCTACTACGCCTCCGCGCACAGAATCCGACAGGAATGATATTTGTCATTTCGCTGGCCGTTCCAGTTATAAAACTGGGCGAAGTTTTAGTTGCCATAATTCCCGTAGGGGGTTAGTGCCATCAGTGTACCTCACGCGGTGGACTGTAGGCATTACTTAAGGTTCTTTGTAGCGTCCCTTCGGCCCCTAGCTGCATCCCCTTTCATTCCTTTTACTGTACCTCTGTTCATTTTTTTCTTTCTTCCATCTTACTTTCCACCCTCTCCTAACAATTGTTTCATAATGCAACCGCGAGGTTTTCCTCCTTTTACACCTTTCAAACCTCGTTTACTCTCAACTTTCCTTCAGCGCTGAATGACCTCATAGGTCCCAGTGCTTGGCCTTTGGCCTAAATCTTATATTCTTATCTTACTCTCTAGTCACTATGACTGACAGTCCCGATCCAATAATACTGTGGATGACAGAGTTTCTGGTCGAAGTTGTGCACATTTGTTTCCGCTCACCAGATTCTTCAGAATTGCATTTTAACATTCAGGAATTTGTCTCCATATCAGTAACGGTCAAACCCTCGCCAACCCCCAGAGACAATTTGCTTGCAATCTCGATATATCAACGAAACGAAGATTCGGAGATTAATACTTGCAAGCAAAGCAAGGGCTATGGTGAGGATTAATTCTGCAGGGTTGCGTCAGATATCCTATGTTGTATATATACTGTGTATATATAGTATATATATATGTATATGTATATATATATATATATATATATATATATATATATATATATATATATATATATATATATGATATATATATGATAATATAAATATATAATGTATACGTCACTGTTAGGTAAAGAAAAGTAGATAGTTCCAAAGTGTTAACAGTAAGGAGGAAGCAGGCTAGAAAATGCTACAGTGACAGTATGGCAGACGTTTTAGAACGAAAGGGTCTCAACTTCCAGGAAACAGAAAAATGGGTGTCAGGTCGAGAGGGGAGGATTTATTACACGGAGAATCGTTTCAGGGTAGTAAATGCATTGCATCTTCGCCTGAACTTTCGAGGTTCCAATTGCACAACATCGTCAGGGAGATCGCTCCGCAAAGTTATATCCGAAAATTATGTCCCGTACTTACCAGGAACAATTCATTCACAAAATAAATAACGGCCACGCTTTGGTAATTAATCCCTGAAGCCTAAAGTACATCACAAGCCAGTCGTACAGGATTAGAAGGAAAAATTAAGGACATTTGTGGGCATTCCGCTAAATGAGCCGAAATTAACCTCGGGAATAGAGCGAATTATTTCATTACCTGTCTAATCAGTTTGGTCAATGTAATTTAAACATTTTTTATATCGTCTCGCATTGTATCGTTGGAAAACATTTCGCTTGAGTTGTTTCCCGTATATTGGTGGAAAGCGTTCCGGTTACTGATAGACTTTACGAAAACTGATGGATAACTTTTTTTTGTGATGAAAATGGCAAATTTCCCCTGTATTGATGAACATTTCGCTTGAGTTGTTTCTGTCAAATTGGTGGAAAACGTTCCGGTCATGAACGGAAGAGTTTTGGAATACTTATGAAAAACGTTTCAGATAAAAATGGAGAATTCACCTTTCAGTGGTGAACATTTTATCTGTCAGATTTTGATAAGAAAACCCTTCCAGATATTGACGGAAAACTGTCGGTACGTCGATCGTAAAATTTTCTTGTTGTTTTTGGAAAGCTTTTCGGAAAATTAATATAAAATTCTTCTCACATTCAGTTAAAAATTTCTTTGTAGATTTTGATCTCAGACATAATAGAATCTTTCGTGCATTTTAATAAAATAATAATAATAATAATAATAATAATAATAATAATAATAATAATAATAATAATTATTATTATTATTATTAATTATTATATTATTATTATTATTAATATTATTATTATTATTATTATTATTATTATTATTATTATTATTATTCAGAAGACGAACCCTATTCATATAGAACAAGCCCACCACAGGGGCACTGATTTGAAATTCAAGCTTCCAAAGAATATGTTATTCATTTGAAAGAAGTAACATGAATCAAATTAAAAATACAGAAAGAAGAGATCAGTTATTAGAAAAGAAAAAGGTTTGAATGGAAAATTCCAATATCTCGAGGCCTGACAGTGAAATTACAGCATCTCAAGGTTAGATAAGGAGAACACTTGGGAAATCATTGTAAAACCTTCCTTTTTATCGAACGAAAGCCATCCGGATATCGACAACAGACCCTTCCGGATACGCACGGACATTCAACAGCTCGTTTACCTAATCTTTAGGAAGCCATTCCCGGCCCTAAATTCGAGGTCTCTCTCTCGGCGGGGGGTTGGGGGGCGACCAGTGCTGTTATATTGGTCCAGTTCAATAAATCGTGCGGCCTTGATATGCAATGCCATTTCGGAGAGAGAGAGAGAGAGAGAGAGAGAGAGAGAGAGAGAAGGGGGCAGAAAGCCCACAAAAATCTGCGGAAACAAAAATGGAATCCTGAATATTCCTCCGGACAAAAAACGATGATTCCAGATTAGACTGATGGGGCCTTGATCAGATTTCAGATTTTAGATATTGCGTCCGTCATGGGGCCTAGTGCTCAGACTTGCACGGGCGAGGAGTGAATTTGGAATTTATATGTGTACATGTATATATATATATATATATATATATATATATATATATATATATATATATATATATATATATATATATACATACATACATGCATACACATGCTTGATAATGAGGACTGTTTGTCCAAGAAATCTTGTAACTTTTTCTGAATAAATACTCCATTAGATACCATCCAGTTTGAATGAGGTCCTGTTAGTAATTCTACTAATGCATAGAACAATTGTGTATATGGTAAAGTTAATATGTACATACATACATACATACATATAGAACACACACATATATAA
>NC_089791.1:51442882-51445382 GCF_040412425.1 Macrobrachium rosenbergii | reverse complement strand
TGATGAACTACGAGAGAGAGAGAGAGAGAGAGAGAGAGAGAGAGAGAGAGAATGAGAAGGAAAATAAAAAACTAAAAGAAAAATAAAAAATAAAAATAAGGTTGAAAGAAAGAATAATTAATAAATAAAAATAAGGAGAAAGAGAGAGACAGAGACTTAAATCAGAGAATGATGAAGAACAGAGAGAGAGAGAGAGAGAGAGAGAAATCGATTGGCTCTTGAGCATCCCACAGCATCCCAGGGGCCACTACCCGAAATTTCACTCTCCAGCGGAAATGGGATCTTCAGCTGGAATTGAAAAATATGTGTATACCGGTGAGCAAGTCGGGGATTGCAGCCCCCTACCTCGACACCAAATAAAAGAGTGGAAAATCTTGTAAGACCCACTACAATCTCTCTCTCTCTCTCTCTCTCTCTCTCTCTCTCTCTTTCTCTCTTTCGTAGTTCATCATGGCCTTGTTGTAAGTCTCTCTCTCTCTCTCTCTCTCTCTCTCTCTCTCTCTCTCTCTCTCTCTCTCTCTCTTCTTGTTATTTATTAATTTTTTCCAACAAGTTTCTATTTTCCCTCTATTGTCTAAAATCTAGTTTCATCCCCCAACAACATTCTCTCTCTCTCTCTCTCTCTCTCTCTCTCTCTCTCTCTCTCTCTCTCTCTCTCTCTCATAGTCAACTTTACATTTTTGTATGTACTGTATGTACTCTATTGAGAATTGAAGTGAGATCACCCATATACTGTGTATGTATATATATATATATATATATATATATATATATATATATATATATATATATATATATATATATATATATATGTGTGTGTGTGTGTGTGGACTGCTATTGAGAATTGAAGTGAGATCACCTATATACTGCGTATATAATATGTATATACTGTATATGTGTGTGTATGTATATATATATATATATATATATATATATATATATATATATATATATATATATATATATATATATATATATATATATATATATATATGCATTACTACACACACTATGTTGTAAAATCTCCCCGTGATGTAACTCACTGTGTTGACCTCGCTTATGCAAAGTTGCGAGGGTGGCATATCAAACGATTGCCATTTATAGGCAAACATAGGCAATAACAAACCGAAATTAAGACAAATAGAGTTTGTGGTATTTTCGAAGGTCCAGGAAAACTCAGATGTTTTATTGCATGGCCTCTAACATTTTTCGTTGGAATGTGAGCGTTTAAGTATGTATATTTGTGCCTTGGGCCAACCTCTTTATTAAAAGCTCTCTCTCTCTCTCTCTCTCTCTCTCTCTCTCTCTCTCTCTCTCTCTCTCTCTCTCTCTCTCTCTCTATGGTACTTGTTTCCGTGTAATCAGTGCAGTACTTATTGCACAAAAATCCCCTCCTCTCTGTCTGTCTCACTCTCTCTCTCATATTGTTTCACTTTATGTATATTCAGTACTATACTTATTGCACAAAAATCCCCTCCTCTCTCTCTCTCTCTCTCTCTCTCTCTCTCTCTCTCTCTGTGTTTTTGTCTCTGTATGTTCAGTCCTCTGTCCTGTTTCTCTCAGTAAGTAGCTTGCCCAATCCTGATAATATCGTTATCAGTTAACACGAATGGCTTTCATACTAGAAAATTTATTTAATAGTTAAAAGAAAAAAAAAAACATTAGGAATAGTGTTATTTCCGAAGGGAAAAAATGTCAGTGTTTTCTCTTTCAATAAATAGTTTTCCCCCGCTTGTAATTTTATTCAATTGCCCCACTTTCATAAATAAAAGAAAAATCCTTTTCCCGAAATTTATGCTGAGGTGAAAAAAGGCGGAAAGAAAAACAAAAGCATAACGCTATTTTTACCGGAAAAAAATTCCGGCAAAACCGTTACCACATTGTTTTGGGGTCCCTTTTTTCGGCGCAACATCTAGAATTCGGACAACAGAAATACTTTAGTGTGTTTTTCCTCGCTTTTTGAGGCTCGGGAAAAACGGGAAAGGAAAGCGGCTGTGGAATCTTTCACCATCTGATCAATTTTTCCTTATTATCCATTCACGTCGGGATTCCGGTGCATCTGCACTTTCCAAAACTGGTCCCAGCCCCTTAGGGCGGTAGTGCCGTCAGTGCACCTTACGCGGTGCACTGTAGATTTTACTTTATGTTCTTTGCAACGGCGTTCCTTCGCCCCCCTAGCTGCAACCCCTATCATTCCTTTTACTGTACCTCCGTTCATATTCTCTTTCTTCCATCTTACTTTTCTCAACCCTCTCTTAACAATTGTTTTATAATGCAACTGCGAGGTTTTCCTCCTGTTACACCTTTGAAACCTGTCTGTTCTCAATTTCCCTTTCAGCGCTGAATGACCTCATCATAGATCCCAGCACTTGGCCTTAGGTCTAAATTTAATATTCCATTCCATTCTTGACGCAACTAGAAACATATCAGTGAAATGAATACGTGGAGGAAAATAAAAAAAATAAAATAAAATTAATTCACAAACAAGCATTTTGTAGCC
>NC_089791.1:51430382-51432882 GCF_040412425.1 Macrobrachium rosenbergii | reverse complement strand
AGGCCATTAGATTGATAAGCAGCCTTTTACACAATCGCATGGTCATCCTGTATGAGGAAAAAGACAACTTTACAAGTTGAACAGAAGTAGTACTTTATAAGTAAGAAATAATGGTAATAAATAAGTAACTAAATAAATCATACACCGATAAAGAGTGGTTAATATGTCAATAATTCATAAAGTTAATGCACAAAAAAGTATAAAGCTTCAAGTCATCAATAAAATAATGTAACTGCAAACATGAACTTTAGTGAAGCTGCCAGGAAGGACTGTTTCACAGTCTCCTAAGTAAAAGAATAAAAAAAAGTATACAAGCTGCCCTTGGATACAGCTGCCCTGGCTGGCATAAGGCCAGCTTAATCTAGCAACTAAAGAGGAATTAATTGATCAGTTAGTTGATAGCTACAAGCTGGCATCGTCAATGTCGAGCGAACGAGAGATCTCTTTTAGATGGCAGTACTGGTACCTCTTTACGAAACGAGTAGCACATACTAACCTAAAAGGTGCGTTGTAATTGCTATTTTTGAAACAGCGCCTTCAAAACAATTTGTGCTTTGACTTTTAAAAGGGAGAATTCCCGTAAGTAGGCAGTGCCGTCAGTGCACCTCATGCGGTGCACTGTAAGAATTACTCAAGTTCTCCGCAGCGGCGTCCCTTTGGCCACTAGCTGCAACCCCTTTCATTCCTTTGACTGTACCTCCGTTCATATTCCCATTCTTCCATCTTACTTTTCACCCTCTCCTAATAATTGTCTCATAGTGCAAATGCTAGGTTTTCCTCCTGTTACACCTTTCAAACCTTTTTACCCTCAAATTTCCTCTCGTCGCTAAATGACCTCATAGGTACCAGCGCTTGGCCTTTGGCCTAAATTTCATATTCCATTCCTTAAACCTCGTTAAGAAATGACTATCGCATATAAACAGGAATAACTTAAAAATACAAATAAAATAGTAATCAGAAATTGAAGAAATTTTATTCAGTTGTGTTTTACAATTAAATAAACAACCTGCCGATAACTATAATGAATGAATTACGTTCTGAAGGCCACATCTCAGAAGGGCCACGGTCGTAAATAGACAATAAACACGACGCCCCGCAATAATGGCACACTAATTTTACCCGAGATTCCTGGGCTGTAAAGCATTTCCCCCGGGGAATAGGGATGTGTGTGGGGAAGAGAGGAGGGGAAGGGGCAAGGGGGAGTGTCTTGCACTGGCTGGGGAAAAGAGAGGGGAAGTGGTCCAGTAAATTATTTCCCCAAGCAAACACAGTTATTGGATCTTTTGGGTGGAAAATTCTTTCGTGTATTTTCCTGGCAGGTCATATGAGTTTTAAATGTCTCTTTTATTATTAATTGTTGTGACATTCGTAGGGTTTAATTTTCATTATTATTATTATTAGTATTTGGAGATTTACTTTTATCTTTTTTTTTTATCCATGAGACCAAAGGCATAGATTTCAAATTAATAACATCTCTCTCTCTCTCTCTCTCTCTCTCTCTCTCTCTCTCTCTCTCTCTCTCTCTCTCTCCTTTTTTACTTGAAACCTCAACTGGCCTTGAGGTTACAAGGATGAGAGAGAGAGAGAGAGAGAGAGAGAGAGAGAGAGAGAGAGAGAGAGAATCAATGTTGGCACGGTGCCAGTACCCAGAGAAAGGCGATCTAAGCATCTGAACCTATTGTTAGAGAACTAAAGAGATCTTTGATCACTGGATTAAAAAAAGGAAGAAAGAATCACTTGAGGAGGCAATTGGTCTGAAGAAGGAGGAGGAGGGAGAGTAAGTGGAGGAGGAGGCTGAGGAGGAGGAGAGAGAGTAAGTGGAGAAAGAGGAGGAGGAGGAGGAGAAAGAGGAGGAGGAAGAGGAGGGGGGAGGAGGAGGAGGAGGGAGGAGAGAAGAAAGAAGAGGAGGAGGGGGAGGGAAGATGGGTGCGTGTGGGTATCCAAAAATTTGAGGATTTATAGGTTTTGAGAGTGAGTTGGTTAGATTTTGAGCGCAAGTTGGTTAGATTTTGAAAGTGAGTTGGTTGGATATTGAGCGTGAGTTGGTTAGATTTTGAGCGTGAGTTGGTTAGAATCTGAGCGTCAGTTGGTTAGGATTTGAGCGTCAGTTGGTTAGATTTTGAGCTCCAGCTCGCAAAGGGAAAGTGGATCTTCTGGCTCAATAGGAAGAGAGCAAATTAGTGGATGAAAAATACTATCAGTAGTGAATAGCGCAAGACTAGAAAGTCATTAGGAGTGCAACAACGAGGCACCTTACCTCGCAGTTCCCCTTACTCATTATCTAAGCATCACTTCCCAAAAATAAGAGGCGTTGACTGATTGACTGATTCTGCTGTCGCCAGAACTAAAGTCATTGATAATGCTTCACAAAGAGTAATGTTTGAGATTGCGCTAAAAGTCTGAGAGACGTGTATTGAAAATAATCTTGATTCTTAGAGACTGTTAGTATATTTGCTAACCAGCAACCCTGTGAATTTTTCCCATTTGCCAGAAAAGAACG
>NC_089791.1:51357882-51422882 GCF_040412425.1 Macrobrachium rosenbergii | reverse complement strand
CTTCTCGTCAGCGTATCAGTTCAAGAAACTAAATCCGCGCAAAGTACCTTTCATTAGAATAACATCTCCCTCGCTCGCTCATGGGCGCATTCTTTTCAGCAGGAAGGAAGAAGAACAGTACTATAATAGAACGCGCTACTATCAATAGCAGTGAATCACTCACTACGGCCTGAGACGGGAATGGATTGCTGAATTGTTAGCGCGCGTTTGACATAACTTTAAGTAAGAGAGAGAGAGAGAGTGAGAGAGAGAGAGATTCAGGTGAAGAATTAGACAAGGGTCTTTAGTTTTTTGGTGTAATGGTAAGATTATGGTAAGGGGAATTGCACGGTTAGAAAAGTACTTATCTTTATGTTCGTTCAATGTCCTTAAACTGAGA
Organism: Macrobrachium rosenbergii; assembly: GCF_040412425.1. NCBI lineage: Eukaryota > Metazoa > Arthropoda > Malacostraca > Decapoda > Palaemonidae > Macrobrachium > Macrobrachium rosenbergii. Next base: position 51,422,503 of record NC_089791.1, on the reverse strand, counting down.
TATATATATATATATATATATATATATATATATATATATATATATATATATATATATATATATATGTATATATATATATATATATATATATATATATATATATATATATATATATATATATGTATGTATGTATATATACATGTGTGTGTGTGTTTGTGTATTGTGTGTATTTAGGTAAGTTTACATTCTATTGGGGAAATATTAAACAAAACCCGTTTCCAGCTTATACCTAATGGACGAACGCAACATTACGAGTCTTCAGATATTCTATAAATCTCAAAATAAAAACAAAACCAATTAATCTAAGAAGAAAACGAGTTAATAAAAGAAAAAAAGAAAATAAATCCCCGAAACAACAAAAAGTAAGGACAAACGCTCTAAGAGATAACAAGTAAAAAATGCGCCGAAGTTTCTTCAGCTCAATCGAGTTTTCTGTACAGTGTATAATCAAGGCCACCGAAAACAGATCTATCTTTCGGTGGCCTCGGTATAATGATGTATGAGCCGCGGCCCACGAAAACTTTAACCACGGCCCGGTGGTGGCCTTTCCTATATCGTTGCCAGAAGCACGATTATGGCTAACTTTAACCTTAAACAAAACAAAAACTACTGAGGCTAGAGGGCTGCAATTCGTTATGTTTGATGGTTGGAGGGTAGGTGATCAACGTACCAATTTGCAGCCCTTTAGCTTCAGTAGTTTTTAAGATCTAAGTGCGGACGGACAGACAAAGCTGGCACAACAGTTTTCTTTTACAGAAAACTAAAAGCCAGCAGATCCAATCATCGCTTCTTATTAAACGTCCCTTCTTGAGGCCAGATATAATAAACCAACGGCCGAAACAAAAGACGCCCCAGTTAGATCGACACCCACATATCAACCTTACATTTCACGAAAGGAGTCGACTGCAGTCGACCAGATAAGGATCTCATCTGTCGCTCCACACACACACACACACACACACACACACACACACACACACACACACACACACCTTGTTGCTTTTTCCTTCTTCCTTCCACCCTTTCCAAAGAATTGATTTTATATCGGTGAGGACGTAAAAGTCATAATAACCTCCGTCAGTGACTCAGGATATAATAAAGAGGTGAGAGAGAGAGAGAGAGACTGGGGTTTATGAAAGGCGAGGAGCTCAACGTCGTTCATTGCTCGGACGCATGGCGATAAGGTGGTTTAAATGGCGAGTAAAGGGTTACGTCTTGGTTTATATGGTTTGGAAACTTCTGTCGGAAGGACTGAGGGGCTCTTAAAGACTTAGACAGTTTAGAAATCATTGTGAGCGGGACTATAGATATTAGGGATTGTTTAAACTAAGGTAAATGTATAAGTCTATACATTTACCTTAGTTAGTACTAGGGTAAATGTGTAGGTCTATGGATGATTTATAGAGGGGCTGAAGACAACTAGGGAGGCTTTAAACCAAGGTAAATGTATAGGCCTGTGGCTGATTGTGAGAGGGGATAAAGACACCTTTATAAGGAGTTTAAACTAAGGTGAATGTATGGGCCTATGGATGATTGTGAGAGGGGCTGAAGACAACTCGGGAGGGTTTAAGCCAAGGTAAACGTATAGGCCTATGGATGATTATCTATGGGTGAGGGGCTGAAGACAGCTATGGAGGACTTAAACCAAGGTAAACGTATAGGCCTATGGATGATTGTGAGAGGGGCTGAAGAACGTCCTGTGTTGAAAATACACACATATACTATATATATGTATATAGACATATATATACATATATACACACACACTCTACCTCAGAAATAATAAATTTTCGTAAACTAGGGAGGGTTTAAGCCAAGGTAAACCCATAGACCTATGGATAATTATCTGTGAATGAGGGCCTGAAGACAGCTATGGAGGGCTTAAACCAAGGTAAACGTATAGGCCTATGGATGATTGTGAGAGGGGCAGAAGACAATTGAGGATGACTGGAAAGACAAATAAAGGTCTAGATGGTTTAGGAACCATTGTGAGAGGGACTGTAGACAATTAGGGAGGGTTTAAACCAAGGTAAATGTATAGGCCTATTGATGATTGTGAGATGGGCAGACGACAACTAAGTATGATTGAATGGACAAATGAATCCACAGCGAGATAGGTTTGCAACAACTAGTGATGACTAACCTTGACTTAAACGATACATAGAGGTTTAGAAGATTAAAACACCATTTTGATAGGAACTGAAATCAACTATGGACGATAGAGAGAGAGAGAGAGAGAGAGAGAGAGAGAGAGAGAGAGAGAGAGAGCAACGACTCCAAAAGAAGGGTTTCAGAAAAGTGCGACAGTTTTCAACTGGAGAGTACAACGGTTTCAGATGGTAAAGGACGACGAATTCCGATGACAAGGGTGACAAAGGATGCCTCCTGTGGAAGGGCGGGGGTTGGCGGGTGGGGGGGGCGCCGGTGGGGGAATGGAAGAAAGAATCGGCCAGGCGGAAAAGAAAGGGATTAGAGAAATGCGGCATAAGATTTCTCTCCCCGAGGTTTGGGGATTTATGTGAAATGACTATAATGGGAACGCTGATTCTGAGGATAGCTTTTTATTCTTTTTATTTATTTATATATTTATTTATTTACTACCTTTAATTATTTATTCACCTATTTATTTATTACCTTTGATATTTATTTATCTGTTTATTATTTATATACACTATCGCATTTCAGGAGCAGACATGATACTGGGTCGTAGTGAAGTGACTTTATATGTAATATGTCTTCTTCTCTGAGCAAAAGTTTTGGGGGAGATATGACTTTTTCAGGTCATTTTTATTTTATTTTAAACTCTCGGTCACTTATTTCTTTTTTCCTTATTTCGGGGCATCTTCAAGTTCGTGAAATATGTTTCAAATGAGATATAAAAGTGAGCCTAAGTTTGTTGGAGGAGATATGGGCGTAAAACTTTTGAGATAATTTTGCATCTTATTTTTTATTTTATTTTATTTTATTTTGTCTTCGTATGAATCGATAAGAGATCCTATCCTGGTAAAGTTACTTTGGATTGAAATTAACTGTGAAAGTCAGATAAAGGAAGGTTCTATAATATATATATATATATATATATATATATATATATATATATATATATATATATATATATATATATATATATATATATACATATACATATATACATATACAGTATATATATATATATATGTATTGGTCCCATCATCCGATTTTCTAGTTTGCTTGTGTATGTAATTTTTCATTTTGTTTGTTTTTGTCTTCTTTTTGCAGAGCTTCTCTTGCCTTTAATATTCACGTTGCGTGATATTTCGTTTATACAACTTTCTGGTTCGTTCTGAATATGAGCGTGTTGCATACAACAGACTGAGAGAGCAACTTAATCTTAAATTTCTCTGATTCTTTCATCTAACTGTACTTAACTGTAAGAAATACTTGAATCCAAGTTTCTCTCTCTCTCTCTCTCTCTCTCTCTCTCTCTCTCTCTCTCTCTCTCTCTCTCTCTCTCTCTCTCACACACACACACACACACACACACACACACACACACACCCGTTAGCATGCAAAGTCAGTATCCTCTCTCTCTCTCTCTCTCTCTCTCTCTCTCTCTCAGCCAATAGCATGTAGATATCAGTACCGTATCAAAATCGGCGGTCCATACGTAACAGCGCGTCAAAAGTTTGTCAGCAAAACTAGCTACAGGCAACTAACCGGTCACGACAAACCTCTGTCTGTTCCAAAAATCCAAAATACGAGCAGTTCACTTCCATTAATCTATAAATAAGTAAAGGACACAGGTGTCGCCCTAAAATGGCATGACCTGTGAAGCGACAGTGATTGTTTTTATTTATGCTTGCACTGCACAGATCAGAAAAAAATAGTGCTTACTCAAGATGAGTAACTATGATACATTCTTGGCTGTTGCATGTTCATTCAAGGTTCACCCAAAAAATGTCTGGGCACATTGACTATTTCCCTTTCATCAAAAGAAGGAAAGCAAAACAATAGCCCCTTCAGAGTGTCACCCTCCCCAAAAAAAAGGGTCATTGCGCCTTGACTGTTTCTCTTTCATTTGAAACAAAACTAGAATAAAAAGGGAAATTCACAATGTTACCTTGACAAGGTCTCTGAAGACCCGACCTATATTACTTTCATTAAAACAGAAAAGTAAAAACAAACATTTCACAGTGGTACCCAAACTGGGTCGTGATACCTCGACTGCTCCACTTTCAGTACAACAGGAAAGTAAAAAAAAAAAAAAAGGAACATTCATTTAAAAAAGTAGTAGAAAAAGGGTATACGCATTATATCATCCACAATGGGGCGTGACCTGACTAAATACATTGATAAATCCCTCTCTGGCAGCAAGACCTGGTTCACTTTGTATGAAGACATTTCCCGAGAAGCTTCAAACGAGAATAGCTCCCTAATTGGAGCGGTTTCGCCTTCATTAGATATGCCGCTGGAGCTAGGAGCCGATGAGAGAGAGAGAGAGAGAGAGAGAGAGAGAGAGAGAGAGAGAGAGAGAGAGAGAGAAACCCTGTATTATTTTCTGAAATAGAAAAGTGAGAGAACAATGCAAACCTTTAAAGTTTTCTGAGAGAAAGAAAGAGAGAGAGAGAGAGAGAGAGAGAGAGAGAGAGAGAGAGAGAGATCTTGGATAATTAGCAATGAGCAGGATCTTGTCTCCCATAATGCATGAGGCTACAGACACAGGGTTATATCAGAACCCACCAGAATCCAGATTATTCATCAAAGGCTATTATGTGCAGTTTCACGCATGAATACCCGCTGAGTTCCTCAGCACTCATGATTTTGTAGTGATTGCCTATTGGAGGCGCCTCGATAATTTCTTCATAAATGGCTACAAGGTACATATTAAGTTAATTATACCTTAGTTTTACCAGACCACTGAGCTGATTAACAGCTCTCCTAGGGCTGGCCCGAAGGATTAGACTTATTTTACGTGGCTAAGAACCAATTGGTTACTTAGCAACGAGGACCTACAGCTTATTGTGGAATCCGAACTACATTATAGCGAGAAATGAATTTCTATCACCAGAAATAAATTCCTCTAACTCTTCATCAGCCGGCCGGGGGAATTGAACTCCGGCCCATCGAGTGACAGTCTGAAGCTCAACCGACTCGGCCAATGAAGGGCTACTAGGTACATATTAATGAATATGCATCTTCATGCATGAATACATGAATACTAGATTCAGCTTTGCATACGTGATATTTTCCATGTATACCGAGTATTGCTAGATACGTCGTTTGATACATAAATGAGAACCGACTGCTGGGTATGCAATGCATACCGCAGGTCACGTGATTCCATTATATCTGAATAGCCACCGAGTTCTACTCGTTACTTGACATTGCATGTTATAACTGGATAGCACTAAACGCGGGAGTTTATACCGAAGTCCTCGCTGAAAGCATTAATGCTGAGCTATACATATACATGTATGATTTATGCATTTGTATATATATATTAATATATACTTTATATATATGTGTGTGTGTGTATGTATGTATAGCTCAGCATTGATTAAATACTTTCAGCAAGCACTTGGGTATAAACTCCCGCGTTTAGTACTATCCAGTTATAACATGCAATGTCAAGTAACGTGCAGAATTTAGATATAACGGAATCACGTGACCTGCGGTATGCATTGCGTACCCCAGATTCTCGTTTATGTATAAAACGACGTATCTAACAATACTCAATATTCATGAAAAATACCACATATACACAGCTGAATTTAGTGTATACATATATATATATATTAGTTTTTTTATATATTATATACATATATATATATATATGTATATATATTATATATATATATATATATATATATATATATATATATATATATATATATATATATATATATATATATATATATATATATATATATATACGCACACACACACCTCTAATTCTCGTGTTGTCGTACTTTTGTAAAGCAGTAAAACTTCAAAGCTACCTGCTCACGTCATCGTATCGAACCCCATTCTTCTTCTTAGAGAAAATGATTGAATGGTAGTCGCATTCTATTCGCAAGCTGAGAGAGAAGGTATCGGGAGCGAATTTCATTCGGGAGCCGAGTCGCTGTGGGACCTTCGCGCTCACGAATGTTTATCCTGAATATCTCAGATGTTATCGCAGCACATAAAAGACGCTGAGATCATATATGCTTCACTCGGGCTTACGGAAAAAAATTCTTGAAATGCTTTAAAGGGATAGCGACGCATTGCAGCTGAATTTGAAAAAAATCTCTCTCTCTCTCTCTCTCTCTCTCTCTCTCTCTCTCTCTCTCTCTCTCTCTCTCTCTCTCTGCAGTTTGGGATTCTGGGATATCTGAAACTTAGTCTCCTTGAACTCATTAGATGTCTACAACAGGGTGAAATTAAATTGCGGCGCAAGAGCATTTTTCGTTTGTTTTTTATCCTACAAATAATAAGTTGCAAACAATATATCCGGTTTATTTTACCAGTTGATATATATATATATATATATATATATATATATATATATATATATATACATATATATATGTATATATAAATATAAATATATTATACATATATATAATATATCTATATATATATATATATATATATATATATATATACATATATATGTATATATATACATATATATATATATATATATATATATTATATATATATATATATATATATATATATATATATATATATATATATATATATATATATATATATATATATATATATATAGAGCCTCGATAGCCAGGTCGGTTAGAGCAGCAGCTCGGACTTCATAGAGGTGTGTGTCGCGGGTTCAAGTCCGCAGCTGACTGGTCAGAGAGGCGGACACTTTGCTGTCCATGTAGACACCTCGGGATTGTGTGTGTAATCAACGGATAGGTTTGCTTAAAGCAAATGTGTGTTACAGACTAATACACACACAAACAAAGCCACTCCAACATGAAAGGGCGCTGGTGACTGGTACAATACATGTACATACGCTACCGGGTCTAAGCGATGATAGGCAGGGCAGCCGATCGAGACTACAGTCTACCCCAAAGCCAAATCAAAGTCCTTCAAAGAAGACATCGTGCTTACCCCATACAAATGGGACAACAAGCACGTTAAAAAGAAGAAGATTTATATATATATATATATATATATATATATATATATATATATATATATATATATATATATATATATATATATATATACTATATATATATGTATGTGTGTGTGTGTTTCTAGTGCAGATTTTGAAACGATGATACTTAATTTTTTATTAATTGTTAATTTTCATAATGCCCAGTACTGGTATTGGAATCAGTATTACACACACACACACACACACACACACACACACACATATATATATATATTACATACACACACACACGCACATACACACTCATATATTACATACACACACACGCACATATACACTCTGAAGCAACGACCAATATTTGCATCCGTTTCATTGCAGATTGTGAAAGCAGCGATTCAGTTATATTTATTTCATTTCAGTCGGAAAATCCGGGGAAGCTTCTCCTACATCCAATCTCGGTAATCTTTCATCATCATTAACATCAAAGAAAAGATATTTTTAGCTGCGATAGGAAGTCCTTACCTCACGTTTCATATTCGAGCCAAAATTCTTTTATGAAACGAAGAGAGCTTGGTAACTTTAAAGGGACTCTTTCGAAGGAGTATTAAGGGAATATATATATATATATATATATATATATATATATATATATATATATATATATATATATATATATATATATATATATATATATATATACAGTATATACATACATATATTACATATACTTATATACATACATACATATATATACATATATATGTATACCTGGTCTGGAATAGTTAAATTAAAAAGATAATAAAAAAACATAGCAGAGTATTTCTACGATTTTAGAATCTCAAATCAAAACCGATAAAATAATTTTAAAAAACTCTTGTTTTACTCCGAGCAAAAACACGGTATCTTTCAAAATCAATTTTTAATCCTTAAGCCGTGACTTTAGTTCATAAGAAAAAAATAAACAAATAAAAGAAAAGAATAGGAATTCAAATTCAAGATTTTCAGATTTTGGAACTTACGAATCATCCCCAGAAAAGTGTCATCTGAAAGCGTGTCGCTATCTCTTCGACCGATAAGTCGCGTAAAGTTTCGTTCTCTCCTCATTGGGAAAGGGACTTCAGGATTATCGGTTTTCAATGATCTAACCTCTTTCCCGTAAAGCCTCGTTCATACTACACTCCTTCTATCACATAGCTACCCCTCCTCCCAGGTCCCTCAGTCCTCCTACCACTATCACCTTGGCACCCTTCCATCAACCCCCCCCCCATGGTCCCGTTGTCATCCTCCCCCACCCCAGCTACTACACCATGACAACCCTACCAACAAATACCACCCCCTTGTCCCCATATCCTCTTGACTCCCCTCCCACGCCATCCACCCACAAGCCCGATGTCACCGAAGACCTCTCTCTCTCTCTCTCTCTCTCTCTCTCTCTCTCTCTCTCTCTCCACACAGAAAGAGAGAGAAAGAGTCTTAAGCCCGCGATAGAGGCGAAGATGAGTCTCTTGAACCAAAAGCCTATAAAACCCTCCCCAAAAGATATTATTGAGTGCCGCAGACGCAACACCGGGCGATTGGGAGATCGGAGAAGAAGTGAAAGGAGTTTGATGCTGCTTAAGGTTTTTTTTCGCTGGATCTCTCAGTTCATTTTTACTTAATTATAGGTAGATATATATATATATATATATATATATATATATATATATATATATATATATATATATATATATATATATATTTGTATGTTTGTATGTACTGTGTGTATATATATATATATATATATATATATATATATATATATATATATATATATATATATATATATATATATATATATATATATATGTACTCGTATATATATATATATATATATATATATATATATATATATATATATATATATATATATATATATATATATATATATATATATATATATATATATATATATATATATATTATATTATGTATGTATATATATATATATATATATATATATATATATATATATATATATACACATACACACATATATATGTTGCGTGCGCGCGCGCGCGTGCGCGCAAAAGAAAGAGAGGGGCGGAGAAACTCCAATGGGGATGAGGTAGGGAGCGGGCCAGCCAGTCCATGCAAACATAAGGACCAACCCGTTGTGTTATTCTCCTCCCGAATTATCCGTATTGTTTGTCTTCCTCGTCCTTAACAAAGGCAAACAAATCCTTCTCGACGATCTACATCCGGGAATCGGTTTGTGACTGAAGACTCCTGCGAGGGACATGAGTTGGCAAGAAACCGAATAGTCTTGACCCTAACGAAGGAGATGAGATTACTTCCCACCAGGAACTGAGGCCGAGGAAAGGTATATGCAAATTCGTATTGGCTTGTGCCTAGGCCTTCTCTGTCGGTAAGGTCATTGTTGCTATTGTCATTTGTTTTTCCCTTTTACTTTTTTCTCCTTTCATTCTTTATTTTTTCTTTTCTTTTTTTATTTTCGGTAGGTCTTGGCAGGTGTGTTTTGTGAGATTCATGCTTGCATATGCTTGGCCTATTCTGTCGTCGAGATTTTTCCCGTTTTTTTTTTTTTTTTATAACCATCCTCGCCCCAAATCCTTAATCCACGACAAATTTTACATTAAATATTTCTCAGGAAGTCATACAAGAGTCGCCTTGGGAACTGTATCCCCCACGGTGGTACAGTGGACTTGTATAAAATGAAATCTATTCATTTGTTTAAAGTCCTCTAAGCTCTGAGCGCAAGAACAGACCAACTTCTAACTATACTGATAAAAGACCTTTCTTCTTATGATGCTTTGTTGTCATTCCACTTTCTGAAAGCAGGTAGTATTTGCATGCGCTTTCCTCTCTGAGACTTGCATCCAAGTGAGGAAGGAATTAGGACGTTCCTCTTACCAGTTGTGGGATTCGAACCCACACACTCTAACTCTACAGTGTTTGATCTCAAGTGAAACAGAAAATTTATAACCAGTTTCACCTTTAGGTTTTACTCGTAGGAAGTATGTGCCGTGAATGCACTTCATGCGGTGCACTGTAGGCATTACTTAAGGTTCTTTAAAGCGTCCCTTCACCCCTAGCTGCAACCCCATTCATTCCATTGAGTGTACCTCCGTTCATATTCTCTTTCTTACATCTTACTTTCCATCCTCTCCTAACAGTTGTTTCATAGTGCAACTGCGAGGTTTTCCCCTTGTTACGCCTTTCAAACATTTTTACTGTCAATTTCCGTTCCAGCGCTTAATGACCTCATAGGTCCCATTTGGCCTTTGGCCTAAATTGATATTCTTTTCTACTGTCAAGTTTTAAATTTTCTTCATATTACCTGCTAATTCATACCCGTAGGGTATATATTTGATGTTACCCCATTTTAGGCAACGGTCATTTTGAAATATTACCCGTACATTCACTCAGAAATTAAAATTTTTTCTTTTGCACACAAGACCAGATGACAGCAGAGTGTATTTTGAAACAGAAAGGATTTAAAGCCTGAACAACCACCGACAAAAGACCTGAGTAAAAGTCATTACTTATCGTGAGACGGCATAAATCAGCGCCTTAGAGGAGCTATTTAAGACCCGAAAAGGAGTTGCCAGAAGATGGATCAGCTCTTGTCATCCCGACAATACAGCTTCCCTTAGGGGCATCTTATCTTAACTTGATGTCTTCGTACTGGTCATGGCTGACTGTAGCAACACCTCTAGCAAGGTTAAACACATTACCAAGAGATATGATAACCAGTGAAACTATATTGATCAACACCTCTGGCAAGATAGAATACTTGACCAACAGATGTTTTATCAGTAAAGCTATATTGATCAACACCTCTGGCAAGGTAGAATACATGACCAACAGAAGTTTTACCAGTGGAGCTACATTAATCAACACCTCTAGAAAGGTAGAATGAATGACCAACGGATATTTTACCAGTGAAACTACATTGATCAACACCTGTAGCTAGGTAGAAGATATGATCAACAGATATTTTACCAGTGAAGCTACATTGATCAGCACCTCTAGCTAGGTAGGACACATGACCAACAGGTTTTTTTACCAGTAAAGCGACATTGATCAACACGTCTAGCAGGATAGAAAACATGACCAAAACACATTTTACCAGTAAAGGTGCAGTTATCAACATCTCTAGAAAGGTAGAACATATGACCATCACGTATTTTACCTGTGAAGCTACATTGATCATACAACTAAGACATCTGAAAGATTTCCCAATACCACAGATACAGGGAATGATCTCATGGCGTCTCTGTTGATCAGGCAGAGTTCAGAGGTCCACACCAGGCTACTTATCCCATCTTCCACACCTTGCAACACTTATCTTAAGGCCCTTCACCAAAATGCACAACAAAGAACCTTATTGTAACCACTGTTTACAAGGCATCAGGGTCACTCAAGAAAGACCAGATTCAGAGTACCTTGTCATAGCTGAGACTTCCGTTTTCCCTTTAGAAGGCTTAAATCTCTAAATCTAAAACAAGCCTTGATTGTGCAGATTATGGTGGGTATCCTGTCAATAATCAGAATGGCAACAAGATTTAGGATATAGGAAAATTACCCAACGATTATACGGAAACCCATTTATAAATCATCAGTAATATTAACATAAGTTGATTAGCAACAAGACGTCAACCTTAAAAATCGTAAAGTCAAAGTAAAATGTGTACATTTTTTGTAAAATTTGCAATTTTTGGGGTAAACTTTGCAAATGTTTTGGTAAAATTTGCAAGATTTTGATAAAACTTGCAAAATCTTTGTAAAATTTGCAATATTTTAGTAAAATTTGCAAAATCTTGTTAAAGTATGCAACGTTATGGTACATAACACTATATTTTTTCAGTAGTGGTAGAGGTGAGGGTCTCTTGACATATCCAATGCATTACCTTCCACTATCATTAATTGTCGAGTTCTCCATTCATTTAAACATCCTCATTATCTGATTAAATATTATTTTGCAGATGCATCCTTGAAGCCACGTGTTGCAGTGAATCATCATAAAATTGATACATAAAAACCGCATAACACTGACATGGCAGTAACTCCTTTTAGGTGTGTTTAATTTTCTGCATATATGTATGCACATTAACATATATTTTATCAAACCTGTTTAATAATATATCAATAATAATTGTCAAGTAAAAAATCATGCATACAGTTGATGAACATGTAATGAATGAGAGGATATACTGTTTATGAGAATTCATTTCCTTTTAGAAAAAAAAAAAAAAAAAAACAGTAGCTTTCAGAAGACCTAAAACACAGCTCATTCACTGAAGTCACCCATTCTTGTGACTTTTCATAACAAGACTTCAAGGGTCTAGTTAAACTAACAAGAATAGATAAAAACAAGTAAAAAATGCGCGGAAGTTTCTTCGGCGCAATCGAGTTTTCTGTACATCGTATAATCAAGGCCACCGAACAGATCTATCTTTTGGTGGTCTCGGTATAATGCTGTATGAGCCGCGGCCCATGAAACTTTAATCACGGCCCGGTGGTGGCCTATCCTATATCGTTACAAGAATGCCAGAAGCACAATTATGGCTAACTTTAACCTTAAATAAAACAAAAACTACTGAGGTTAGAGGGCTGCAATGTGTCATGTTTAGTGATTGGAGGATGGATGATCAGCATACCAATTTGCAGCCCTCTAGCCTCAGTTGTTTTTAAGATCTAAGGGCGGACAGAATAAAGTGCGGACGGACAGGCAAAGCCGGCACAATAGTTTATCATAAAAATAAAAAGACCATTTTCTTCGTCGGACCTTTCTTCGTTGGACACCATTCTTATCTTTTTCTAAGCCATAGGCTTGCTGGTCTTGAAGGAGAACTTATCATACTTGAAGTGAACTCCAAATACTTGAAGTAAACTCCTAATATTTGAAGTGAACTCCAAATACTCGAAGTAAACACCTAATACTTGAAGTAGACTCCTAATTTTTGAAGTAGACTCCTAACACTCGACGTAAACTCCTAATATTTGAAGCAGAACTTATAATACTTGAAATAAACTCCTGATACTTGAAGAAACCTCCTAATACTTGAAGTCAACTCCTAATACTTGAAGGAGAAATTGTAATACCTGAGATAAACTCGTAATACTTGAAGTAAACACCTAATACTTGAAGGAGCACTTATAAAACTTGAAGTAAGCACGTAATACTTGAGGCGGACTCTTAATACTTGAAGCATCCCCCTCAGTTTTGAAGTAAACTCCTAATACTTAAAGGAGAATTTAATACTCGAAGTAGCCTCCTCAGACTTGAAGGAGAACTCCTAATACTCGAAGTAACCGCCTCATACTTGAAGGAGAACTCCTAATACTCGAAGTAGCCTCCTCATACTTGAAGAAGAACTCCTAATACTCAAAGTAGCCTCCTCATACTTGAAGGAGAACTCCTAAAATTCGAAGTAACTTCATCATACTTGAAGGAGAACTCCTAATGCTTGAAGTCAGGCAGCAAGTACCACTTTTCAAAAACCATGTGGTAACAAGCCACAGGAGAGGGAGACAGACAGACAGACGCCTTGACTACCGATCCCAGCTATGCGACCTTCCTGCTTGACCTTAGATAATGTCTCGGTCATTTATTTCTCTCTCTCTCTCTCTCTCTCTCTCTCTCTCTCTCTCTCTCTCTCTCCAGGACCAAAGCTGACGTGTCTTTTATGCTAATGCCTGGATATAGACGTTCGTTTATGTAAGCGTTTAATGCTTTTCACAGTACTTGAACTAATTTGCATTCTCTCTCTCTCTCTCTCTCTCTCTCTCTCTCTCTCTCTCTCTCAATAACTGTTTTACAATACATTCTCTCTCTCTCTCTCTCTCTCTCTCTCTCTCTCTCTGCGTATACGTGAATATTATTTAAAGTAAATATTCTACAATACTCTCTCTCTCTCTCTCTCTCTCTCTCTCTCAACTCTCTCTCTCTTTATGTACGCATGCGTGAATAGTTAAAAAATATTTTGCAATACCCTCTCTCTCTCTCTCTCTCTCTCTCTCTCTCTCTCTCTCTCTCTCTCTATATATATATATATATATATATATATATATATATATATATATATATATATATATATGTGTGTGTGTGTGTGTGTGTGTGTGTGTGTGTGTAAATAAATGTATATATGTGTATATATATATACATATATATATATATGCGTGTGTGTGCATGTATTGTATATAAATGTGAGACTGTGTGTGGACGTGTGTGTGTGTGTGTGAGTGTGCTATTTCTCAAACGATAACAGATGCCCTTGAGAGTTAAGTCGTTCTTAAGTTATAGTTGTCAAGAGCTTCGACATAGCAATTTCGCCAACCGCTGTGTCTCGGCATTTCCAGGAAAGGCGTAATTCATTCACTGGCCGTCCATTAACCCAATGTCCGTAACGTCAAAAACTCAAGACTTCGCGCCTCCTAACAGTTAAGCAAATATGTCAAACATTTATTGCATATTCATGAGGGCAAAAACAAAGCGTCTTCATTTGGTTGCTAAGAGAGAGTGAGAGGGGGGAGGAATGGGAGGATATGAGGGGGAGTGGTTAGGGAGGGATGGGAAGAGGAGGGTGGGAGTTGAATCAGAGGAATGAATGAAGCCTCGTGGGCGTTGTTTACTCAGCAAGCTTGACTCTGTGCGGTTGGAATAGTGTTGTCAAGAGATTGCTATCGAGTTCCTTAACTCTCTCTCTCTCTCTCTCTCTCTCTCTGTTACGTAGCGACCTCGTTAGACCTTGGTTACTCCCACAGCCTCTCTGTCTCTCCGATAAACATCTGAACGGTTTCCGGGAGGTGTCGAGTCAACAGTTTTTGTGTCTCCGTCGGAGCGCGATGGATACGCGATATTCGGAGATAAGAAAACAACAGCGTCTTCTGTGTTCGTGCGAAGTTGAGGATTGACAGCGGCTAAGGAAGAAGGGAAGCTAAGGAAGGATTAGAAGGCCGCGGTGCGACAGCAGCTAAGGAGGAAGGATTTAAGGTCGGAGTGCCCCAAGGCGCTTTCCTGCAGCTCTTCCTGATTTTGTTCTTGGACGATGCTGTCATCTGGTTTCAGGAAGGGTGACGATGCACTTCAAAGAGTTTGGAGGTTTTTCCTTGCTGATCATCACTGAAATGGGGAAGAGGCCACTTGACTTGTTCAGTCAAATCAAGGTGAGCAAAACGGCTGCTTCCAGGTTTGTGTCAGATCTTACGGAAACATTTGTTTCCACACCCATATATTTTTGTTTATTTTTGTCACAACCTGCAACATCACTTGACAGTAATGATGAACTTTTGTACATTATGCAGTAATGTACAAAAAATTTGTTTTTCATTAACAGCTGTCAAAACTAGAGTGCAATGCTCATGATTCTGATAGTCGAATATTAATCTAAGCTTGACCGGTTGACTAATCGTTTTAATATCTTGACCGTGGAGCAGTTTTCTTTACAACTGAATAGACATAATTCATATTGGGATTTTTATTCAAACAAATGTGTAAACAGAATTAACATAGTTTATTTTTAATATCTCCCTTGTCACCAATTATATTACCGTGTAATATTATTGCTGACAAGGTAGATATTAAAAATAAACCATGTTAATTCTGTCTGAATATTTGGTCAGATAAAAATCCCAATATGAATTACATTTACTCAGTTGTAAAAAAAAAAGTTCCACGACCATGTTATCAAAACGATTAATCAACCCACCAAGCTTTGATCAATATTCGACGATCAGAATCATGACTACAACACCCAAGTTTTGACAGCTGTTAATAAAAAAAAAAAAAAAACCTTCGGCCTCAAAAAACAGCAAAAGGAGCCATTCCTTCCTGATCATAACTTTTCGCTCCCTACGGGCAAGAAGCAAGTAGGACAACCCCGAATCCTTCAGCGCAGGACTCAGGAGTGGCCTTTCTATAAATAGGACCCGTGTTGCCCACGTCACGAGGCTATGGATTAAATCCCCTCCGGGGTAACACCTCTTAATTCTTCCTGGAGGAGGAGGAGGAGGAGGGACCTGCTGGGGAACGCTCCCTACAAAAGGGATAATCAAGAGTATCCTCCAACAAGGACGTCGTTTAAATATAGAAGAGGGGAAAGATAAATATATATATATATATATATATATATATATATATATATATATATATATATATATTTATATATGTATATGTGTATAAAATGCATGAACATGTGTATGTCTGTGTGTGCACACTCAGTGTGCAACTGAATAAAATGTCCTAAGATAAACAGGGAATAAAAGGAAGGAGAATTGTCGGCATATGTGCTCATGGTGCTAAAGGAAATCTGAGGCGTTAGATAAGAAAGTGAGCAGATGTTGTTCTGTCAACTATAAAATTGGATGTATGACCAGTAATTCAAAAATCTGTTTGCTGACGGGACGGATAAAGTCATAGGCTGCATGTCTTGGGTAATTGGGAGGCGAGTCAGAAACATGTATTACCAAAATGAGTTCCTGTATATCTCTGAAGAACTTAACAGAAGCAGAGAGAATGTGTTGTGATGTCTTACACAAGACATAGCTCATGTTATTCAGTCATTTAGGTATAAGCATATCCTTCATATTCCACTTAGAATGATTCGTATGAACAATTATGCCACTATTAAGTAAAACCATTGCAAATGTATATTATGATCTTGACGTTTGTAAGGCCACAGAGATGTTGTTTAAAGCTACTTGGTACCTGTGCCTTAAAGAATTCAAGAGGGTGTCAACACAAAAATTATCTCCTCTTTTAGTGACTTTTTCCGTTTATAGTAGTCATGTCTGCTTCACTTTCCAAGGCGCACCAATGCTAGAAGTAGCGTTTTTCGCTGTTACAATGCCTTCGCTTAGGTTAGGTTAAGTTTGGTTACACATCAGTTTAAAAACTCATTATAAGAAAAACAAGATTTAGTTTAAAATCGGAATCATGCAAGAAATCGATTTCAGTCAGGATTTGCTGAAGATTAATTACGCAGTCCTATTTTTCGTATTCCAGTGGTAACGGGTCCCAACGAGATCCGAGGAGCCAACAGAATGAGCGAGTGAGTGAGGAGTGAAAAATGGAAGGTATAGTGCTACTTCATAAACCATATTTGTTACTTCGTAAATCATACTTGTTACTTCATAAACTATATTTTTTTACTTCATAAAACATATCTGCTGCCTTATAAACCGTAATTGTTACTTCGTAAACCATAATTGTTACTTCATAAACCATATTTGTTTACTTCATAAACCATATTTGTTACTTCGTAAACCATAATTGTTACTTCGTAAAACCATAATTGTTACTTCATAAACCATATTAGTTACTTCATAAACCATATTTGTTACTTCGTAAACCATATTTGTTCATTCATAGCCAATGTTTGTTACTTCGTAAACCATATTTGTTAGCCATAATTATTACTTCATAAACCATAATTGTTACTTCATATACCATATATGCTTCTTCGTAAACCATATTGGCTACTTCATATACCATAATTGTTTTATTGTGCGAAGAACTTTGAAAGCAAGGGAACAAAAGAGATTCATGAACAATGCACCAGGGAAATCATATATACACTTTCCACTCAAACTCACTCTCCAGTTTTACACTCAATCTCTCTTCATCTGCAACGCTGCTGTGCCAATCCGGCTAGGGAAAAATATCATGAGGGGAAAAAAGATGGACGGAGAGAAAGAAAGTTTTTTTTCCATCTTTCTGTGTAAGAAGTGCAGTTTCTTTTAATGAGTATCTTAGTATGCTACACATATGATCTGGAAGTTTATTTATATACAGTGTATATATATAAAATATATACTATATATAATATATATATATATAAAATATATACTGTATATATATATATATATATATACTATATATATATATTTTATATATATATTATATACTGTAATACATATTTTATATGTATATACATATTCATGTATATAAATATATATGTATATAATATTCATGTATATACATATATGAAATTATAATATATATATACATATATATGAAATTATATATATATATATATATATATATATATATACATATACATATATATATATATATATATATATATATATTTATTTGTAATACACATACATATATATATATACCTATATACATATATATTTATGTATATAAATATATATTGATAATTATATATATACACATATACATACACATGTATATTATATGAAATATTAGTTTTTCACATAAACACACTTGACCTTTTTAATACTAGATACAGGTGCATCTGTAATCTGCCCCGGTCAGGATTCAGGGACTTATCCCTTCGCTTATCTTGGGCTGAACGGAGAAATCCCTGTGAATTCTGTGTCAAACCCAAAGAGGTAGGTTCGATTCCTGGCTAGGGCGGATGCACTTATCACTAATCATTATCTTTGGGTGTAAATTATTCACAAGGTAAAGTAAATTTGGTATTATGGCGTATTGTGGCTTAATAAATGTACCGTATGTATATATATATATATACATACATACATACATACATACATACATACATACATACATTATTTATAATGAAATTGAAGTTGGAAACTCGATGGTCAGCCAATTTGCCCCTACCATTCACTTCCAAAATATGGAATTCTCTCGCTTTCCTTGTGTTTCCTAAATCAGTTGGGTAACCGTGCCCATTTCTGATGCTTTAAAAACATAATTTTCAGTTGTTGGGAATATTAGGTATAGTTTTAAAAACAGCTTTTTTCATTGTTGTGAATATTAGGAATAGTTATGAAAACATTTTTTTTAAGTGCCGGGAATTTTAAGTATAGTAATAAAAACAATTTGTTTCGTTGTTGCGAATATTAAGTATAGTTGTACCTTTGTTCTCAATTAAAATTTATCAGTTATTCAGATAAATGGTGGAAGAATATTAAGATTCTCCCTCGTCTGTGATCCAATCATCTACTCTCCATATATATTTATATTTCCCCAATATGTGAATTCCTTTCTCCATGCGTGCCTTCGCTGGATATATATTTCTCCCCCTCTCTCTCTCTCTCTCTCTTTCTCCCTCTCTCTCTCTCTCTCTCTCTCTCTCTCTCTCTCACCGTCGTCTGTGATCCAATCATCTGCTCTCTTTATATATTTATATACCTTCCCCAATATGTGAATTCCTCTCACCATGCTTGCCTTCTCTTCTGTATATTTCTTGTATATATTATTCTGTGTGTGTGTGTGTGTGTGTGTGTGATCCACGCATGTGCTCATCATTCATTTATATATCTTCCCCAATATGTGAATGCTTCTCTCCATGCCTCCTTATGTTTATATTTCTTGTATATTTTATTTCTCTCTCTCTCTCTCTCTATCTCCTCTCTCTCTCTGTTTGTCTTAGAATCTCTCGTTCTACTCAATGTTTGTTTTGTATTATTTCTACATAAATTTTCTAAAATTTTCCATCCACACCCCCTTCTCGAGAATCTCATCGCGGAACTCCCTTCATACAGATTTCTCTAATTCTCCAGGAATTCCATCACGAGCACATCCCATCATCATTCTCCCTCTTGCTCAAGTATTACAACATACCATTCAAAAATTCCTTCACAGAGAACAGGACGGAAAAACACGAAAAACACTTGCCACCCTCGAGAGAAATCCCCCTCCAAAACAGTGTGTGTGTGTGTGTGTGTGGTGCCAACGAAAAACTAAATGATAAACCTTTGGTCTGAACCAGCTGCTGCGTTTCCAGAATTGTTGTTGTAACACTCTCTCTCTCTCTCTCTCTCTCTCTCTCTCTCTCTCTCCTCTCTCTCTCTCTCTCTCATACTTACATACATACATACACGCGGTCTCTCTTCCTGTGTTGTGATGCCAGTTTAACATGCATAAACTATATATTATATATATATATATATATATATATCTATCCATCCCTATATTATATATATATACATATATACATACATATACACCTCATATATACATACAAGCTATCGCTCTTTTATGTGCAGGAATATATATATATACATACAAACATATATATATGCGTTTATAAACAATATATATACCTACGTAGGATATATACCTTCATGTATATACAATGTATATACATATGTATTTGCATGTATTACAGACAGACAGACACCTATCAAGTGATTACGTAAACGTTCTGCAGTCAGAACAAAAGTTCATCCTCAAGTTCTGAAGCAGGTGCTTCAACAGCACACCGGGGATACAACTCGATTGACGAAACTTCACGTCAGTTTAAGGTAAACTGTCTTTCCTCCATGGTCGTGGTTAATTTTGCGAGGACGGCTATCAAAGGCCATATGGGGGCTGGAAACGGTCACCCAACTCTGTATTTTTTCTTTAATTCAGTAATAATGGCTGAGGTCACAAAAGAAAGGATTTAAGCACGTTCTGGGTCGAGTAGACTACTTCCCCAAACGCAATATGAAACTGAATTGGATCCTGCGATAATGGTATTTGTTTTGATGGACAAACCTAATCCCTTGGTTAATCCAGTTTCGCGCGATGACGAGGCAATTAACAATTACTTGACTCCATCACGGCTCCCGGATCTTCAAGTTAAGGGGGAGACGGACTCTCTGAAATACAGATTACCATATACCAACTACAGACTTCGCAAACATACAGAGAAATCATTTTTATTTTCTTTACTTGAGAGCTTCGTGCAGGCAATATCTGGAATTTTAAACAAAAATTCGCTCTGACGATACCATTACGCTGTTTTGCTCGTGGAATTTGGCTGAGAACGGGGTTTTATTGCATGCGGCTCCGTTACTAAAAAAAAGAACTACACCATCCACGCTTTTTCATACTTCCCCAAGGTTTTTCTTATTAAAGGAAATCTTCTTCGCCTTTACCGGAAGCTCTACCGGGTCTTCTCTTTCCCCAATCGAAGCTTTTCAGATGCTCCAGCCGAAAGATCTCGTTATGCTGCATCAAAGTACATTTTATATGCCGTCGAATCTTTTGTTACCCTCACATCAAAGCTCTACTTGCGCTTCTGTCGATATGATTTCTAACAAAACTCTTTTAAAATGCTCTGTGTAACGTCAGTGGGCGCTCCTATCTAATGTCTTTTTATGGTGCAACCTGCGACTCTCCATAATTTGGTGGAGAATTAACGATAAACCGAAACGGAAGAAAAGCCACACCCAGGCGTCATTCTTCTCATTAATAAACCAAGTTTATGCACCGGACGTTGGTTATTGGTTAAACGTTGTAGCTTCTGCACTTTCAGGCCTTCCATTCATACATAAGGTTATTACGTTAATCTAAGTAAAACTAGAAGGAACTAAAACCACTGTCATTTTGAAATTTATTCATTAAGCAATAATTATCTTAATGTAAATTTAAAACATGACAACAGAATAATCCACGAGAGAGAGAGAGAGAGATATAGCTGTTTTGACTGAGAATGAGAGAGAGAAGAGAGAGAAAGTTGAGAATGTCTACAACTGGAATACGTCGTAGCAGGTTTGTTACTATAAAATCTGAAGCATTATCTGAATCAATGACGTTTAAACTTGAAATAAATTCTCAGAAGTTATCTGCAATTAAAGCACAAGTACGAACAAAACGCAACGTTGCCACATTCAAATGTCAAGCATTTCGAGTTAATTAAGGTTGAAAAAATATACTTAGCGTAATAGAAAATGAACAGTCTTTGACAACCAAATAAAACATATAAATGAAATTGCCCGGTCATATATATGACATAAAATAACCACCACTACTTACCGTTATATTTCTGCAAAATAGCAAACAATGAAAGCAGAAACTTATCAATTCTTAGTGCTGGTAAAAAGGACAAACATCTCCAGTAACCTAATGAAGGTGTCTGGACCAAGAAGGAAAGTCTATCATTAATTAATTTGTATCATTAAGTGAACTAATGACTCCATAGACGCCATCATTAATACTAGGCTTCATCTCATTAGTAATTGTACCTGCTACATATATATATACTATATATATATATATATATATATATATATATATAATCTGTACCATATATGTGTGTTTGTATGTATATATCAATGTTACCTATACACATATATATATATATATATAGTTTATACTGTATGTGTATTTATAAATATTTTCACACACACAATATATATATATATATATATATATATATATATATATATATATATATATATAGAGAGACTGGTTTCAGAGAGAGAGAGAGATGAATCACGAAAATAAAAATTCAAACTGAACAAAAAAAATCTACAAGATAGAATCTATGGGTACAAAATGTCCCAGCCTTTTGAGAAAGCACCGTGCACTTTATGGATTACCACAAATTATACAGTACACCCTGTCTTCTTTCCTCTCCCATACAAGAGGGTTTTAGGACTTGAATGGGGAAGCTCCGATAAATATTTAAATTGGGCTTTTGCACATACTTTCTGACTCTAAATCTGCTTCTGTTTGTTGATTCTTTGTTTAGAAACCCTTACTGAAACACAGGGTGAAGCAGGGTGCCTGAGTGACAGTTCTACCTGAACAGGTAAAATTTGACATAACTGCCCTAACAAGACTCAATCCCAAATGGCTTCTGAGCCCGACCGTTTATCTTTACGCAAGTTATGGCTGCTGGCCTCTTATCGTTCAAGTTGCATTCCATGAGTCGGCATTCATCCTAATAAAACACACTGACGGGACAGAGTGATGAAAAATATTAACAGTTGGTATAAGTAGGGTTCAGGTAAGCTAAGACACACGGCAATGAATATTCATCGCTTCCACAACTTCTTCTACAAAGAAGCTTCATTAGGACGCCGACCTCTGGATGATTTCGTATTTTGAACAAATATGCAAAAAATAAAATGTTGCTGAAAGAACGAAGACAAAATTCCTCTATATTTCGGAAGATATGGACATATTAGCGGAGGACATATGACAGATATACTGAAGGGAGAATAATTCGTCAATGACCATAATGGGAAATATAGTGTGTATATCAACAAAAATGAGGTCTGCCATAAACAAGCATGTATAAAGTGGAAGAGAGAGAGAGAGAGAGAGAGAAGAGAGAGAGAGAGAGAGTCCAAAAAGCCTGACATAAAATTATTGAGGTTCGTTTAGGGGCCACTATGAAAATACACATGTGTTTGATGAATTTAAGTATGAACTTTCATAGCCATATATATTAAGTATTTAAAATAAAATATACATTTCAGTGTCTGTCTCTAAAGTGAATTTTCAATCTGAAATGAACGCTGGTATATTGTTCAACAGTATATTTCTTTCACAGGAACGTAAATCAAATCGTCTGTTGATAGCCTCGGCAAAATTATCATTTAAAATTCATTCACGACTCGATCACCTTGAGAGGATTCAAACACGACTTGTATAATATTTGACAAAAGTTTAACATTAACGCGGTCTTGAAAACATCCATCCTACACGCAAACACACACGCAAACAACACACACACTTTTCACACACACACACACACACACACACACACACAACTCTCATGCAGTTCTCTATCGGATGTCTACGACATTCTCTCTAGGTTACAACTCTCTCTTCTATTCAACTCAAAAATTAAACCTTATTTTTTTAAAAATTCCCAATTTTAAACACACAGATAAAGCACAGTTAATGAGAGAGAGAGACAGAGAGAGAGACAGAGAGAAGACAGAGAGCAGAGAGAGTGGTTGTTGGGAAAGAAATGTTAACGAAAAAGTAATGTCAGCTTTATTTAAACTTAAATGGCTCTATTCTGCAACGCTGTCTCTCTCTCGGCCATAAAATAAATATGTGACACCTTCCATGAGGAAAATTGAATTAGAAGATGAAACCACAAATAAAGTTCATAATAAAACTTGCAAAATGACGGAAAGAGAAATGTGTTAATACGGAGAAGATGATACACTCCATTACCTAACCCTACAGACCTTACAGACCTGACAATTCGTTCGGGTTGCCCCAGGTCCTCAGTGTGAGGCGCCTTGATGTCTACCAGAGTTGCTAACGCATCTTCCGGTATATTTTGCATCTTCCAGTCTTGGATGGTCTGGGATGCATCTTAGATATTTGTCGAGCTTATTCTTAAAACACATCTACGCTCACTCCTGTTATGTTCCTCAGATGAGCTGGTAGCGCATTGAATAGACGCTGCATTATCGATGCTGGTGCGTGGTGGATTAATGTCCTGTGTGCTTTTAATTTTCCTGGTATAGTTTTTGGCACTATTAATCTACCTCTGCTTGCTCTTTTGATAATTTTAGTTCCATGATGTTTTCGGTAATTCCTTCTATCTGTTTCCATGCTTGAATTACCATGTAACGTTCTCTTCTCCTTTCAAGACTATATAAATTTAAATTGTAGTCTTTTCCCAGTAGTCAAGGTCCTTAACTTCTTCTATTCTAGCTGTAAATGACCTTTGTACACTCTCTTTGTGCAATATCCTTTTGGTAGTGTGGGTACCATATTATATTGCAATATTCAAGTGGACTCATGCACGTACGTTTTATAAAGCATAATCATGTGTTCAGCTTTTCTTGTTTTGAAGTGCGGAACAACATTCCCATTTTTTGCTTTGCACTTTGCCAATAAATTGCTATTTGATCATTGCATAACATATTCTATTCAACATCACACCAAGGTCTTTTTCTTCCTTGTTTGTGATTGTCTCATTATTAGGTCAACTTTATATGCATATAGCATTCCCTACTTTATCACCATAGTTCATTGATTCAAATTTATCAGAGTTAAATACCATCCTATTTATCTCTGCCCATTTATATATTTTATTTAGGTCTCTTTGTAGTGGTAGTTCCTATCTTCATCACAGCAATTTCTCTACTTATTCTTGTGTCATCTGCGAAACTTCTCTACACTACTGAGTCCTTAACATTACTGTCTATGTCTGCAATCATAATCACAAACAGCAATGCAGCTAACACCGTACCCTGGTACACCGGATATTACGTAGCTTCATCCGATTTCTCATCGTTTGCAATCACTATCTGTTTTCTGTTTTGCAAAAATTCTTTATCCATCTTTCCTACTTTGTCAACAATGTTATTTTTCTAATTTTTTCGCTAATATATTATGATCTACCTTGTCAAAAGCTTTTGCAAAGTCTAGGTAAACCACATCTGTATCTTTTCATTTATCATATTTTTATATATGCTTTCATGGTGGACTAACAGTTGGGTTTGTGTACTTTTTCCGGGTACAAAACCATGTTGTCCTATATTGAACAATCTATTTTCATTAAATGTTTCATTATATTTTTTTTATTACCCTTTCATATACTTTCATAATATGAGATGTCAGACTCACAGGCCTATAATTACTTGCCTCTAGTCTTGAACCACTTTTGAAAGTAGGAGTAATATATGCTAATTTATGCTCGTCATAAATCTTGCCTGTATCTATACTTTGTCTTAATAATATTGCTAAGCGGCTTTTGCGATTGAATGAACCACTTTCTTTAACAATATGACAGGTACTCCATCTGGTCCTGCTGCTGATCCATTTTTAATTTCATTAATAGCCTGCACAATATCGGCTTCTGTAATATCTATATCTGATAAGTATTCAGTATTTTCATCTCTTATTTCTTTATCATTATCTTCATTTTCAATTCTAGGTGTAAATTCACTCTTATATCTTTCTGCTAATATGTTACATATTTCCTTTTTTCATTCGTTAATCGCCCTTCAATTCTTAGAGGGCCCTATTTCTACTCTTATTTTATTCATCTTTTTTGCATATGAATAAAAAATTTTAGGTTTTGCTTGATATTTTGTAGTGTCATTTCTTCTAGGTTCCTTTTTCATTTTCTTTTGATTGTATAATCTTTTGTTCTGCATTTTCTATCTTACTTTTAGTTCCATCACTTTCCATGCATTCTTTTCTTTTGCAAGAGCTTTTTCCACTTTCTAATTTTCTGGAACAAGATCCTTCTGTCTCTTGGAATTCGTGACTGATGATTACTTTTTCTTCGGTATATATTTTCCACTATTTCCTCTAATATTTTATATAATATATCGTATTTACCTGTATATCATCACTTACAAATATGTTTTCCCATTCTTTGTTTAATTCTTCATTTATTTTTGACCAATTTATATTCTTATTATAGAAATTGTATTTTCCATATCCTTCCCATTTTTCGTTTTCTTGCTTTTCTTTGTTTTCATATGTTCTGGAACGGACTGTTAGTTCTATGACATTATGGTCCAAATACTCGTGTTATATACTATTATTTCTTTAACATAGTTCACCTCATTCACAAATACTAGGTCTAAAATATTATCCTTTCTTGTTGGTAGGTGATTTATTTGCTGAATGTTATGTTCTAGTAGCATATCTAATAGCTTTTCAAATTGCCTCTTATCTTCTGCACTACTATTGTTTCTCTTTTTATATGTATAAATACAACCACAGTCTCCTATTCGTTCTTTCCATTCTACAAAAGGAAAGTTAAAGTCTCCGAGTTAGGAGTATAGTCCAGTCCTTGTGATTTCTACATATTTCATCCAGTTTTTCAATTATTATGTCAAACTCTTTAGTATTAGGGGTCTATATATTACAATGTTCACTAATTTTTCATATTCAAATTCTACCGCTATTAATTCACATTCTGTGTTACTATATTTCTCAGATTTTTCTTTGATTGGCATCTCCCATATATCGCGGTTCCCCCTTGATTTCTATTTTTCTATCTGATCTATAAGTTTGGAAACCCTTTATCTGGTCATCATTACCAGTCTCTTGGAATACCAGGTTTCACTTATATTCAATATTTCTATTTTTTTCATTTTGGGTTAGTTCTTCTCAAGAACTCTATCTTTCTTTTGAGTTACTAAACTAAACCCTGCTGCGTTCATCACTATGATTGTTTTTATATTATCTTCATTATCTAATATGGGTAATGGCAAGGATTTTCCCATGTCTCTTTCCTGTTCTGATATGTTGATCTTTTTCATTTCCAGAAATTCGTACATTAAAAAACCAACTTTTCCATTATATTTGTTCTTCCAGCTTCATATTTATTCACTTTGTGCATAAACCTGCACTTATCTCCATATCTGCCACCATCCCCTTGCATCATAGATACATTGCTTGTTCCTTGTGCTATATCTAGGTGCTGATGGTCTATATGGTGGTGCTGACATTTCATAATGTGTTGTTGGTTTTTTTGCCTTCATCACATGATCTTTGTTCTTTTCTTTATTTGTTTAATTTTACCCTTGATTTTTATATGTATTTGATTTTTTTTGATTTTGGTTTCATGGCTACAGGATGCATGTACCTACATTTCTTATTAAACCTACATCCATTTCCTTCTTTTTCCATTTTCTACATATTTTTGGATGTAGATCTCTGCATTCCTCTTCATAGCCATCTAGATATGCACATTTGCCATATATCTCATAATTGTGACATATCTTGGGATGTTTGTAATAACATCTTTCACCAAACCTGCAATTCCCTCTTTTCAAAAGGGTGCATACTGTGTCTTTCTTTTCTTTTTTTTTTCTTGTTCATTCCCCTCAGTATGAGATCCGGGTACAACCTCTTTGGGATTTATATTTTGATTTATCATGTCATAATTTATTTCTTCATAAGTATGTTGCTGTATTGCCTCATATGTAGAATCTAGGAGTTCTCTGCATCCATACTATTATCCTGTTCTTTGTTTTCATTAATCTTTTCCCTCTCTTCAGTCTTATTTTCTTCTTTTCTATTTTCCTCTTCTTCCTCTTCTTCATCCTCTTCATCTTCTTCATCCTCCACAATCTGTACATTAAGTCTTGATTTAATGACCTTGTCTATCCATACTAGACATGTTGAGCAAAATATTTTTGTGTCCTTATTTCTTTTTGCTCAACTTCAGCACATGAAGGGTGTGTCGGCACGTAGCAGCATAGCATTTTCTAATCAGGTTTTGTGGATTTTACAATGCTATACCACACTCTACATAGTTTACATGCTTTTAGGCATCCGTTTGCCTATTGCATCAATCAATATATTCACTAATTCCACTTACTTACTTTCTTTGATGGAATGTGTTGATTTTGTAGATTTTCTTTATAAGTCTTTTGATAACCTGAACTTTTCATTGGTATCTCTTCTATTATTTTCATTATATTTTCAACAGATTTGCTCCAATTTGAAGGATCGTATCCTTTCAATATGTCTGTGAATGATTTCACATCTTTTTGGTCAATGTTGCAATTAATCTCCACGATCAGCAAACCAAAGTTCCTTCCTGCCAATTCATCGTATTGAATATCACTTATGCAAGCAAGATTTCTCCACCTTTTGCCACTGTTGGTTGACTTCTCCATGATTTTCTGATTTTATTAATTCACTTTCGTAGACAACATTAGACGGTTTTTCACTCTAATCTGATATTAAGCTAATACCGATAGTTCACGAACACTTTTAGCTATATTTCATTCGCTAATTGTATGTAAGACGCGTATTATCGGGTAGATTATCCAGACCATGAACGATTACGTCTCACGAGAGAATGCTTCACATCACAGAGAGAGAGAGAGCAGAGAGAGAGAGAGAGTTGAGATTCTTCCTGAAAGGAAATCAGGACCTGTTTTGCAATGACAGATATATACATTTGTTCTGATTTTGAAATGAATGAATATTTTATGCCTTTTTTTTAAGAGGACGAAAACAAATGAGAGACAGAGACACAAGGAAGATATGTCCAGAGAGAGAGAGAGAGAGATAATGCATTTTCCTCTTCTTCTAGGAGAGAGTAAATGGTAAATTAGATTCTTCCTCTTAATTAACAAATTAGGACCTATTTTGCAATATTAGAGATACATTTATTATTTTTATTATTATTATTATTAATATTTTATTATTATTTTTTATTATTAACGAGAAAAATGAGAGGCTTGAGTGTAACAAATGGATAGACGAAAACGTTAGAGAGAGAGAGAAGAGAGACAAAGATTCTTCCTGTAATTAAATGCAATGACCTATTTTCCAATAACAGGAACATTTAGACTTTGAAATGATGGAAAAAACATTTTATACTTTTTTTGAGAACAAATGCAGAAAAAGCGAATGACGAGAGAGACTTGAAAGGAAACATGAGAATTCTTCCTCATAATTAAGAATCGGGACCTATTTTGCAATAACAGAGATACATTTGACTGATTTTGAAATGAAGTGGAAAAAATATTTTATGCCTTTTTTTTGAGAGGGAAAGAGAAAAAATGAGAGAGAGAGAGAGAGAGAGAGGAGGAGAGAGAGTGAGTGATTGTTATCAGCTAAAATGTCCACGGATATCAAAAGGAAAACAGTTACAAGTGAGGGAGAGGAGCAGTCATCTAATACTGTTTCTCAAGAGAAGGCTTTGAAAGAGAGAGAGAGAGAGAGAGAGAGATGAGTTGGTTGCCTAACCAAATGCCCACAATCCTTCAAGGGGAAACGCTGACAGAGTCATCATATTGGAAGTCACAGAAGAAGTGGAAAGAAGAATTTCCAGGGATGACAAAGCCATTGGTTCCAGACGTCTGGAATCAAAATCTCTGGAGAACAGGTAACATGAAGGTAAAAATGTAAACAAGTATTCAGCCTGACTGAGGTTCAACCGTTGTACGAGTATATTCGATGCTAAGGGGATTAGTGGCCTTGAATATTGCTCATTTGAGTTTTTAAGGTTTCGTTATTGTTAACAATTGGTTTAGTTTAACCCACTCTTCACACAACAAACATGGGTACACATACACAAAAACACACACATATATATATATATGTAAAAATATATATATATACTATATAAATAAATATATATTATCTATTATATGAACCATTTTTTTACAGAGTATGCTTATTTGAAAACAACAAATGAATGCCCTCTTAACTTATCGAATTATGTACACTTTTTGAGAGCTTGTCAGAGAAAGCCATAGATCCAAATGCAAAGAATATAATGGAAAGTAACTGATGTCTGTAGGATATAAGCCGATCACTGATTAGTTAAAGAGGTCATGTTATGACCTGACCTGAATTTTAAAGTATTTTATATGTATGTAATTAATGATATATTATATATATAAAGATATATACGATTTATATATATATATACATATATATAATGTATGTGTGTGTGCCTGTTTGTCCAAAGGTTTGTGTATGTGGACATGCTTAGCAATTTTTAACCTCAAACGTTTATAGTATAAATTTACGTTAAACAAAGCAACGATGGCGTCTTCAAATAGATATTTAAAAATATTGGGCTTACTATCCATGAGGTGAGACTCTGCCTTCAAGCCACGGGAGAACGGCGAACTTTGCGTGAAGTGGTCGCTGGGCTCCTAATGAGCTTCGTGTGGATTGTTTGTAGTTATGGGAGAGGGCTGATGATATGGAAGTTCAGGTTCTATTCAGCATTCAACATTTTTTCTCCTGAGGCATTTATAACAGACATACTACTACTCAAAACAATGAACAACAAGAACAATAATAATAATAATAATAATAATATCTAATAATAATAATAGATAATAATAACAGACTACTCAGTAATATACATTGTTAACACACACATATATATATATATATATATATATATATATACATATATATATTTTAGATATATATATCTCTCTAAACTCAGGCAGCTATTAAAACCCGTTCCAGGCTTTGTAATTTCAGCGTAGTTATGCAGTGAATGCATTACATTTTCTGCATGGTAGGGTGAGAGAGAAAAGAGAGAGAGAGAGAGAAATCAGATGCATGCCTGACCTTAATTGTCATAAACACTGAACCAATATATGAACTTAGCATTTATTTCGGGTCAACACCAACTAACTTATCTCATTATTGAATCATTTAAAATAATATAACGATTATTTGAACTTCCACTAAACCATGATTTATACGTCTTTCATATTAAAAACTCACACAATTTGCTGAGAAAATTTTTTTTATTATTAAACACAATTACTTGCTGAGAAAATCACATCTTTTATTATTTAAAACTCAGACCACTTACTTTGAAAGATTTTTTATTATTAAACATCTGTTTAGCTTGCTGCGAAAATCTTCATTATTGTCATTCAGAAGCTTGAACCTCATTTATATGGAACTACTTCCACAAAAGGGCTCCATTGACTTGAAATTTAAGCTTTTTTAGTCATTAAGGTGCTCATTTGACAAGAGTAAATAAAATGTTAAAAACAGAAAGAAGAAATGTTTTTAGAAAAGGAAACATAAATGAACAACTGATAAAAAATTGATAAAAAGGCTCAAAAATTATTAAAATATATGGAGAATTGTTTTAGGGTGGTATCATCCTATTATATCCTACACTGAACGAATGAGCTTCCATGTTAATGACATGTCAGTAGGAGACTTTTTCGTGACACTCCAACGTTCTTGGGAATTTGGATGACTGAATCGAGAAAATTCTTTTAAGCTAGTTACAGGGGTGGATATTGGTGCTGATTTGTTCAGCAAGTCCGTCTTGTTCTTGAGCTTGAAAGAATATTGATCAGTTGTGAATGTGGAAACTATATGCCAAAATACAACTAATTATATCTGCCATGAAGAGACCAACTTTCGACGGTGTCCACTTAAGAGGAAGCCAGAAATCCAGAAAACACTCTAAACTTTATATAAACATTGAAAAATCACCGGCAGATCTCCATAGTGATCAGATGGAGCAGTCATTTCCATCGAACACCACGCTTCGCGAAGATCCATCAAAATGTAAAGTGAAATTTTGAGATCTGAGGTCATCTTTTTTAGGAACTTCCGGCAGACTTTTGGAGTCTTATTTTAGGGCAGTAGTTAACGATCTCCAAATTCCCCAGAGTGCAAAGAAAGGTGGCCCCACACGGCCCTGTCCGTCAGACAAAACTGCGTTTGTTTGAAAGTTTCGGCCTTTGCACCGAGTTTTTAGTAGCATAATGCTGTATGAAACTTTCAGGAATGGCTCATGAAACCACCTTTGCTGGTGGATGGACTGTGTCCACAGTTGTTTTATTTATTTAGGAATACGAACCCCTTTGTACCATGCTGGTGGGGAGACTTAAGGGGGTCAGGTCAACATAATCGGTGGTCCCCGAAAAGACATCAGGGGACAACATCGTTAACCTTGCCAACTTTTTTTATTTTTCTTTATTTTAAAAACTACTTGCGTTCATACGAGGACTGCAACTTTTTATTTGTGATTGAATTATGATCAATTTTCGTTATTTTTTTTCATACCTTAGTGTTTAAGATTTGAGGAGGTCAGATTCTTCTTTACTATTAGTCACAAGTTTAACGAATTATATAGTCTTTAGGTCCTTCATATATTCGCATACTCGATCAGTAAATCGCAGAGTTTTTATCACAAAGGTTTTACTTTTAACAGGATTTTGTCCATAGGAAGAATCTTCCGAAGATAGTATCAACAAAACTCTCTCTCTCTCTCTCCAGAGTAATTCTCTCTCTTATAAAGTTTTTATCAAAAAGCTTTATCAAAAATAACGTCAAACACCTTCTGAAATTAGGGCCACCCAGACGAGGTGAATCTTGCGGTCTGGCACAGACCACCGTGAGAGATGTTGCTGAAAATCTCGAGACTGAAAATCAAAAAATCGTTAGCCGGTTTGATGGGGCACGCCGTTTAGCGACAAACAGTCGTGAAATAGAGATTGCGCAATGGGCGAAATGCAGACTTACCGAAAGAAAATATCACAAGTGGACAGCTCGAAAAGAAGGCAACAAAATGTAAGACAAGAAAAAATGGAAAAAATTGATTGTGCAACACAAAAGCCAAGGTCAAGGTTGTTCCCAAAATAGTGAGCCCATCACCTTACCAGAAACAACATAGGGATAGGTGACTATGTAATCGTGACTGTAGAATCCCACACAAGAGATAAAAACAACATAAGGAGGAAACCTTACGTAAGTTCCACAGACGGTAAAAAACAGCCCTACATCGCAGGAGCTAGACGTGAGGCTCGCTCCTGCGTTGTAGCGCACTTTGAGATTATGACGTCACGTCACGCTTCAGGACAATTGTTGAGACACAGTAATGCACAGGTAGCTGCAAATTGGAGTTTCATATCCAGGACGAAGGGTAAAACTGCAGGAACAACAATGCCAACTCGTATGTTGCAGTTACGTAAAACAATTCTGATGCTGAAGATGTTGAGTAGTTCTGTGTATAGAAGATAGAAAGGCAGAAAGGAATTCCCACTTGACAAAATGAAGAAAGAAATAGAAAAATTACCCGTCAGAGACTTTCGTTAATTCTATGCCATTACGAAATGCAGTGATCTATCTGCCAGTTTTTTCGTCCACAAGGAACGAGTGACAGAGAATATTGTCTAGCAAACATTAGTAAATTTATGAAACTAAACAACATTTAATCAATGCTTTC
Organism: Macrobrachium rosenbergii; assembly: GCF_040412425.1. Taxonomy (NCBI): domain Eukaryota; kingdom Metazoa; phylum Arthropoda; class Malacostraca; order Decapoda; family Palaemonidae; genus Macrobrachium; species Macrobrachium rosenbergii. The sequence continues at coordinate 51,389,008 of NC_089791.1, read as the reverse complement.
ATGAGCCTGATAACATTATTGTAGAGTTGTTTACAGAACATATCGAAGTAGTTTCAAAGAAACAAACCAAGAGATAACTTGGTTTTAATTATAGAGAATTAGATTGCATTTGAAAAATTACTTTAAAACATCCAAGAAATACGTTATAGATATGAAATTTCCTGAATACATAGTGTTTTAAGTTTAAGAACGATTTAAATATAATATATATATATATATAAACATATATATATATATATAAGCACAAATGAAGGAAAGTGAAACGAAAGAGTGGTGGTAGGCTTTTTCAACTTTCTGCATTATAGTTAGCAGACTGGCAAATGACTTAAAATATTACAAAGAAAACGTATCCCTGAATAGATGGGGATTATAATGACAGCAGTGAAGTGTTTTTCTCCATATTAAATTCACAAAAGGTACATGGAAGCGGCCCTAAAATAACATGGAGAAAGAAATCTTTTCGAAACCTTTCTTAGTTTGTCCATTTTTTAGTGGTTTTGAAACTATAAAATAGTTTTTAAAAACTTTAATGTCAATCTGGTATTTTCGTATAATAAGACAATAAAAGGAATGTTGCTAAAAATAGCCATTTAAAAGATAAAAAGATATAATGGACTTGAAAATTATTCTTCTGCAATATTTATATTGGCCAATCCAGTAAGGAGTTTGCTATGCGAATGAAACAGCATAAGTATTCTGTCAATACTGAGCAAACATCCAATGCAATATCTTTTTCATTAAAGCAAAAACTCTCAGAGGATAAAATTGAGAAAATAATTTCTAGTGAGAATTTAATCAAAAGAGTTCAGTAATACAATCTTTTAAGAACAACTATTATACAGCTAATTTCCATGTACATATAACCTTAGCCATGGACATGTAATATTTGAACTATATATAGTAAAATGTTCAAGAATGACCTTAAAGGTAAAATCACTGACTTAATTACTAAGTAGTTATCTTATATATATTCTATGTATTCGTATATTTATATATTTTCTATGTGTTTGCACATTTTTAATAAAATATATTTTGTGAAAATGAGACAACTTTGCAAAAATTATATTGTTTACTCATAATGAGAAGAATTGAATACTTGTTAACATATGTGAATCAGCTTATTCTTTCCAAGGTCAGAAGGGAGAGTTAGTATCACCCTGCTGCTCTTTTTAATTGACTTAACCCTCAGCCAAGAGTTTCTTTCCCAACTTTGTATAACCTCTGAAATATTGATCTCTGTTTTAGTAGGTCACAGGCGAACAATGTTGATTCCAGGTACACTGGAAAAGAAAAGTGAGGAAACAGTTTTCATAAATTCGGAACATTGCATAATGAGACATCTGGCAAACTTGGATAAGGAGCTTTCAGTCTTTTGTGTGTGTTTTTGCTTAACCTCCTAAAACTTTCAATCATATGTACGGTTCAAGAAATCAGCAACTTAAATGCTGGTTTTAAATTCGTTAAGTTTATTTGCAGCGAACATTCACATATAAACATTTTTCCACATAACAAACGAAGTAACCTTGCAAATATGAAATGACACTGTATGAAGGGAATTTGCATAATCGGAAACGCGATCTCCGTAATGAAATCAAGAGTTAAATTGAGCTATGTCCACCGAAAAACTTGGGGAACAATAAAGGAACGAATGCAACAAGTTATGAGAGAGAGAGAGAGAGAGAGAGAGAGAGAGAGAGTTGCTGTGTATGCCTAGGCCTGTATGTAGAGCTACTATTTATTATTTTTTATTTTAGAGATATGATACTATATTTGTATAGTATGTTTTGCAATGGAGAGAGAGAGAGAGAGAGATAGTAGAGAGAGAGTTGCTGCTGTGTACGCCTGGCCCTACTCATTTCATTATTTTTTTTCTTTTGAGATTGACCGATACTATATTTTGTACAGTATGTTTTAGCAATGGAGAGAAGAGCCTCGATGGCTCAGTCTGTTACAGCAGCTTCGACTTCAGAGAGGGGTTCAAAACACTTTCAGAGGCTATCTTTGCGTGTAGACATCCCGGGATTATATATGTAATCAACGGATAGGTTTGGTTAAAAAGCAAAATGGATGTTACAGACTAAAAACACAAAACAAAGCCACTATAACACCTTCTAAAAAACATAACAAACATCTTACACGTCTCGAACTCTGCCATACCCGCGCAATAACTTCGCTGCTGGAAGAAAGGGGCGCGGGGTTGGTATGATATGAAAACATACGTACCGGGTCTAAGCGATGTCAGGCAGGGCAGCTGATCGAGACCACAGGTCTACCTTAAAGCCAAATTCAAAAGTCCTTCAGACAAGGCACCGTGCTTACCCCCATACAAAAATGGGAATATGCTAATGTTAAAAGAAGAAGAAGAAGCAGTTTTAGCAATGGAGAGAGAGAGAGAGAGAGAGAGAGAGACTGGTGCACCGTTATGAACATCCAGTTACTTGTGTTTTCCGCCGAAGTTATCGCGGTACTCCGCACAGAGAACGCTCTTGCGGGTTTAAACAGATTGGGTCAACTGCCCTATTGTCACAACATTTACTGCCATTAATTCCAGCTGACCTTAACACCGTGAACAGCAACATATGAATCTACAAAATTAAGAAAATTAATACCTTGTATGATGATGCACAATAAGCCTGTTCATAATGGAAACGAGTAAATATTGCCGTTCTGATAAACAGTACTACACTTCAGATATCCATATATCTTTTAGATCTCTTTGAATGAAGTCATCTGAGGAAATCTTGATTACTTATGGTGTTTTTAATATCTGAACGTTATATTTAACATATATGATATAACGGCATTGTATTTTCATATTCTAGAGTAAATTTATGAGATTATAAGAAAAAATTAAAATTGATGAACGTTTAAAGAAAACTGTATCTTCACTTTTTCTCTTGCCGAGTGCAGTACATTTGCCTTTATAATCCCCATCTGTCATTTACACGAGCTTTCTTTGTGTTTTATATTTCTTGTCTGTAAGAAAAGGACAGTAAATGTACATGCACATGTAGTTTCACTTTCCTTCGTGGCATTGCCTTTGTATATATTCATCATGTTCCATATTTTCGTGATTCAGTTATACATAATATATTATAAATGTATACATGTTATAAATTCAATGAAAAATTATATATATATATATATATAATATATATAGATTGTGTGGTGTGTATGTTTAAGTTTGAAGTAGATACTTGTGTACAGTAAATGTACATGCACAGGTAGATCTTCATAATTGCTCGAATAATCTTCGATATAAATTCAAGAGAAAAATTAAGTTGCAAATAAATTTACACACGTTTGCCTTTTGAAAAGTAGCACGAATTCAAAGAGATTAACAAATCTTGAATGAAATTAGGTAATACTTACGAAATAAACAAACACTAAAGATTTATATTCTCACGGAAAGTAACGCTTCCTCCTTTATCGAATCTTCAGTGATAGGGAAAGTCAAGTAACAGATTCTAAGTGAAAGTAACAAAGTCGCTAAGGAAAGTTGCGTGTGTCCATGACATACGCAAACTGTGCTTTCTTAGGAAAAGTTGGTTACATAAAACTAAGCCCCGTAGGGGAGCAGTGCCGTTAGTGTACCTGATGTGGTGCACTGTAGGCATTACTTAAGGTCCTTTGTAGCGTCCCTTCCGCCACTAGCTGCAACCTCTATCATTCCCCTTACTGTACCTCCATTCATATTCTCTTATTTCCATCTTACTCTCCACCCTCCCTTAAGAATGATTTCATAGCGCAACTGCGAGGATTTTCTCCTGTTACACCTGTCAACCCTTTCTACTCTCAATTACCCTTTCCCAGCGCATGGCCGTTGGCCTAAATTTTATATTCCATATAATTCCATTCTGATAAAAGTAAGAAAAATGTTTCCAATAAAAGTAACATTTCCTTATTAAAGAAAAGTGATCATCAGGAAGTTTACAAAATTTCCTCACACCTAAAGATCCCTCCCCAACAAAGACCTCTGTCCCCTTCAGTACCTCTCAAGAGTCACTGGGTCAGCTCCAGCCCAGTGTTTTTCTTTTTTTTCTGTCTTTTTTTTCTTTATTGTATGCTGGACAGTAACCAGTTTTTTTTATGCAAGTCAATAAATTACACTGTCACTCTCAACCTGTTGTGAGAATGATTCTCTAGTTAATCTCCCGCTTGCAATTTGACTTTACGTCTGATATCTGCTCTGAGTCCTGGCCTGATTCATTGCCTAGTAACAAACCCCCTCTCTCTCTCTCTCTCTCTCTCTCTCTCTCTCTCTCTCTCTCTCTCTCTCTCTCTCTCTCTTGGCCTCTCTCTTTCAATGATTCATTCATTTTGCAGACTCTCTCTTTTTATATTAGATGTCTCTGAAGACATGCACACGTAAAACAGACAGACAGACAGAATTGGCCTCTACTCCAAATATGTGGTTTACTTTTTACAAATAATTCATTCATTTTACAGACTGTATTAGAATTGGCTTTTAAATAGAATTCAAAAATCTTGAAGACATGCACATTAAAAAACACGTTACACATTATAATATATATATTGATATATATAATATATATATATAATACGTAACATACATACATACATTTATTCATATATGTATATATATATATATATATATATATATATATATATATATATATATATATATATATAGATATATATATATTTAGACAGACAGACAGACAGAGTTGTATAATTATAACATGAACTATAATTACTCCAAATATGTTGCAGGTATTTCTGTTTACGAAGTGACTGTAGCAATCTTAATAGGGTTTCCACATCAGACCCAATAATCGTTGCTGTACGAGTCTTCCATGATGGCTGTTTAAATAGCAATTACTGTATTTACAATGAAATTACTTGTATTAAGACAAATTATTAAAATTGAATCATTTATAGTAACCTTACTCAGCTTTGATTGAATTATAATAAGAATAATAAGTTAAAAACTCTGTTGTAATCAATGTTAAAACTAGTGATAAGTTCAGCTCTTTGATGCAGTTGAACTATATATATCTGTATATATTTTCATTTAAAATTGAAAATGCGGAACCATGAATATATATATATATAGTAATATATATTCATACTATAGTATATATATATATTCTATATTTTTTGCAGTATATATATATATATAATCCTACATATAATATAAACAACTGATATATGGAGAAGAATATAAACTTGTTGCATAGATAGATAGATAGGTTTATATGTGTTGATGTATATCATCTAAAAATTTTTATTTTCCATACATATAAGCAGATGTTAACACCACGGTAGCAAGTACTGTATATTATATATATATATATTTTTTGTTTCATAATAAAATTCTTTATTGTTTATCCATATATTTGTATATATACTGTAATTATCTATATATATATATATATATATATATATATATATATATATATATATGATATAAAAGTGTTTATTATATACATCTTATTAATTTTAAAGAAACAGTAAATGGGACTAGCAATGAAGACACAAAAAGAATAGGCATTTGTATACATACTTGACACTCTCCCCTCTATGGAAATTTGTATCTTTTTCTCCCCATGTCTGTCTTTTATTTCTCTCTCTCTCTCTCTCTCTCTCTCTCTCTCTCTCTCTCTCTCTCTCTCTCTCTCTCTCTCTCTCTCTCTCTCTCTCTATCCACCCCGAGTCACAAGATTAAACCCTGCTAGTCGGCTGTGATAGCGGAGTTTTCCCCCCAAAAATGTATAAAAGTTTTCAGGCCCCGAAGTTTTTTAAGATTTGTGAAAGTTTTTAGATTACATTGTAAAGATCCTCGTGAAATGTTTTATATTTCACGGAAGGTCTTGGGAAGTCTTCTTCCAAACTGGGGGAGTCTTCAGCGCGAATGGGAGTCTCGGATAGAAATTCTGCTCTTCTTCTGCATAGTAACGGATAGCCTGGCCAAATTTTTGATATCAGAATAAAAGGTTATAAAAATAAGTTTACAGTTTTGCTGTCATGATTTATGCTTTGATCATTTTCATGCATTTGCCAGTGGGGTGTGATGGAGATTTATACCTTTTCATTGCCCAGACCAGACGAACACGAGAAAAATGATGGGACTTAGCTACGAGAAAAGCCTTGAACTTGTTCCTTAAAGAATATTACATTATCAGGCTCAGAAAAAATGGAAGCTTGAAGAGAAAATTTTCAAAGACCACGATAAAGAAAAAGTTATCTTCATAAACAACGGGACGGTTGATAATGTGTGCATGTGACTAAATAATATGTGAAGTGAAAAGTGAACATCAATTTAATATTATACCTATGGTAAAGGTTATGGCAAGGGTGAATTTATACTCGGTATAACGGTATGCTCCTATGTTGAATGTATTTTCTAGATAAGATAAAGTACCCGGTCCCAAGCCCGGATAAAAACGGAGGGTTGGAGTCAGGAAGCGCATCCGTCCGTAAAACATCAGCCAACACCAATTAATTAAGAAATGTGCCGTTCAAGATAGAAACAGCTGGAGGAGGAAGCTCATTAAAAACAGCGACCTCGACTAGTGATTAGGCCAGAAAGAAGAAGAAGAAGAAGAAATGGCATGTATTCCAAATAGGAAAATTCGTCCGTAATAAACTGAGCAAGCCGGTAGACAAACAACAAACAAACGAACGAACTAACAGGAGCAATCAATGAGCATTGAAGGTAATGCGATTACAACGCTACATTGATCCACTTGACCAGATGGAAGTTACGGAGATAAAAGCTTTGGCTACAGTGCTTATTGCAACATCCAGAGAATATTTGGCTTAAATAGCTTTGGTTTACAGCAAGGATTACATTTGGTAAGCAGAGAAAAATCATATATATTTTTTTTATATCATAAAGGGAGAGTAACACCTCTTGTCAAATTTTTCTCCTGTGGGGAAACATACCCGATTCGTCATATTCTCTTTCATTTTGGATAAGTAGCCATTTTTTTCTTCAGGCTTTAGCTACTGTAACGTTGATCGTAAAGAATAAATGAATAGAAATTAAACGTTCTATCAAAGATGTAACTCAATTGTTTGAATCCGAGGTAGGAAGAAGGTCTGGGCATGTGGTGAGAATGAGTGAGGAGGAAGGAGCGAAGAGGGCTTGGGTGGAACCTTGTAGGCGTAGAAGGTCGCGAGGGAGGCAGAGGATTAGATCTCGTGGTGAAGTGAGGGAGGATTTGGAGAAGGGTTAGCAGAGGAAGATGCTTTTCATAGGAGTAGTAGGAGAAGACGAATCTAGGCAACAGACCCCATAGTTTATGGATAACTGTGTGGATGAAGAAGACAGTCAGAACTTTCATTTCTTTTACTTTACCTCCGTTCATATTCTCTTTCTTCCATCTTTCTTTCCGCCCTCTCTAACAATTGTTTCATGGTGCCTCTGCGAGGATTTCTTCCTGTTACACCTTTCAAACCTTTTCACTTTTGATTTCCCTTTCGATGCTGAATGACCTCATGGGTCCCAACGCTTGACCTTTGGCCTAAATTTTATATTACATTCCATTCCTACCAGGAATCCGCAAACCGGATTATTCAAATCCTATTGGTCCTGACATTTTTTAGTTCTTCTCAGGTCAACAACAACCCACAACACGGAATATAATTTTGGTCGTAACCTTATCTGCCAGCTTTGAGAACTGACAGGCAAGTCAGCCTGCCATAGCATTTCCTATGGGAGAAGGCACACACGGTATGTAATGTATGATTTTTAGAAAGAAGGTCGAATGTACTGTATAATGGGTAACCTTAACACGAGAAATCCCAAATAAATAAATGGATAAATGAATGAATAAGTCACAAAAACAAATAATAAGTCAGGTTCCACTGAGAAAAAAGGATGGTCCACTATGCCAGCTCATGAAGTGGTATATAGAAATCACTTTACCAGTGTTTCAAGAAAAGGTCTTACGTTCACTTGTGTTATTATGAAATTCATAGAATTAGATTGTAATGCAGGTACTGGAAAGTTATATGAGCAATATAATATGATATCGAGAATTTAGATGCTATGAGTGTTTCATTCAGAGTAATAGAAATAATTGTTTTTAATGTTACAGCTCATAACATAGTTATGCATAAACATATAATGCATGTATACACACAGATATTAGTAAATATATATATATATATATATATATATATATATACTGTATGTGTGTATGTATGTTTATGCATGTTTATGTGTATATATATATATATATATATATATATATATATATTTAAAAGGAGGATTATTCATTTGACTAGGTGTATATAAAAAGTACTAAGACTAGCGCTGAAAATACCCTCAAAATAATTTTAGCCCCATATTCTCTCGTGAATGTGATAAATCTGCGATTGTATCTCATGCAGAAAAATAATATATTTATATATTATTTTTGTTAAATGCATAAACATTTATATATAAATATTTATGTATTTAACAAGGGGAGTTATTCATGTGACTAGATATATAAAGATAAATACTAAGGCTTAAGCTGAAAATACCCTCAAAACAATTCTCTATCCCCATACTGTATTGTGGTCAATGTGCTAAATCTTAGATTGTATCTCCTGCAAAAAATTAAAACAACCGACAGCGAACAAGACATAAACGAGAGAAAAATCGCATTAAATCGCCTCAATTTATTCTAGAAAGTCGCTGCGACGCTTTGCAACTGCTTATATAATCTGCGGATTTTATGACGCGGCAAAAACTTCCCCCGTAAAGAATGATACGAAGAAGCCGGTCCCTGTGAAGTCTTTCTTGCTAATTCAGATGTTGATCACAGGGCAGGTACGCCGCTGGTTCTTTGCAGAGCGATGTCAGTTACAAGCATAAAGTTCAGAGAGGAAAAAATATTAATGTCAAGTTGAGAAGACGTTTACCGACGCAAAACATTGCACTTGTGAGCTGATGCATCAGTTTAGCGTGAAATTTATGGCTGGCGGTATTTGTATCAAGACTGCTGTACACCCGTCGCTATGTAGATACCGGGAGATATGCAGTAAAAGATACTTATACTTATACAAACACACACATATATATCGTATATATATATATATATATATATATATATATGTATACATATATATATATATATACTGTATATATATATATATATAATATATATATATATATATATATATATATATATATACTGTATGTATATACACACACACACTCTCCTTAGTTTGGTTTTGAGGAAAATCTGTGAATTAAAGATAAAAATCTTCCTTTTAAAATAGGACGGTTTGGTTATATAAATCATCTCCTAAGTAACGGAATGCTATTTCATTGTTTTTTTTTATTATTGGAGGTACACTGCGTTATGCTGAATTATTATATATTATAAATATCAAGTCTTTTTTTTTTCTCATGAAATGCCATCAATGAAGAGCCATGCGCCTTTAGATAAAACACTCATGATTTGTTCTTTGTTTGTTTTTGTAAAATCGTCTTTTTTTCAGTAGAGAAAGCGTACTGTAATTCAAGTGAAAAACTTTTTGTAAATATTTTCTTTTATAAGATATTTTTGACCATAGGAGGTCATAAGCCCCTTCCCCATGGAGCTTGAAGTAAAAAATCAAGGTATGTCTTGAGTAACATACATTCTTCCTAACTGATAAAAAATAGATTTATATAATTTAATGTAATTAAACAAAAGGAATGCCATTAAGACGCAATATACTGTAGAAGGTAGACTTGAGGTTAACGGCCTTGCTTCACGAGAACATATTTACCGAAACTTGTAACGGACCTTGAGGTCTGGTGTGGGTTTGCATGTTAATGTTACCATTAACGTAAATAGCAGAGTAATATTAACAAATACAATATCACTCTACTGTGATGAGACACCATAATTTCAGCAACATTGCTTGCTGTCTGCCCATTTAGAGCATGCATGCAAGTGTGTGTGTGTTTGTGAGAGAGAGAGAGAAGGCGTAAGCCTCTAAGGACCTAAACGAGGTCACCTCCATTTCAAAGAGGCACTTTCATTCATGAACTTACCTGTATAAGGACAAAGCGCTGCCAAGTCACTTCAGGGCACTTACCTGTAAAAAGAGTAAAAGAAAAATTATTATTATTATTATTATTATTATTATTATTATTATTATTATTATTATTATTATTATGATTATTATTAAATTTTAAGTTATCCTGCAACCCCAATTGGAAAAGAAGAATTCTAAAAGCCCAATGACTCCAGTAGAGAAAGCAGCCTAGTACAGAAGAAAAACTGAGAAGAATAAACTATGAAAGAAAAATAACGGAGATAAATAAGGTGAAAAGTCGAATAAATGATCAGATAATAAATAAAATATAAGTGAGACTCATACCACCTTGCACCAATTAAAAGCAAGATTTGCACCAGCATTGAACTTTCGAAGTCCCAACGATTCTACTACAGGATTAGGAAGATCATTCCACAATTTGGTCACAACAGCAGTAAAACTTGGGAAAACTGTCTGGTATTAATCCTCACAGAAAAGAGTCTAGACTTTTAATTACTACGTGAAGGAAGATCTGAATGCAAAGGTTGGTCTGAATTTTGAAAATTTTTTTTCCAGAAAGCACAGTGAGTTAATTGAGCTATGGTAACAGAGGTTATTACCAAAACGAGGGATGAGAAATTTGATGCAAGTCAAATTGTTGTTCAACAATTTAAGTTACGAGTCAGCTGTTCAAGACCAATCAGGGGGAAAAAAGATTCAAAGCGTGACGGAACAAAAGCATGAAAACATTTCAACTTTATTGACGTTTCGGAAATCATGGAAGACATTTTCAGTATACTGATTTTTTTCTCATGCGGTTGAAGAAGACTATGTTTAGGTACAGGAAAAGGACCGTATCTTGTTAGGAGTCCAACATCAGACTGCCTTGACACTCCTAGAAGGATCCTGTATCCTCAGTGAGTGGTTAGTGCCTCAGGCAGCCTACTGCCTAAATTATAGGTAAACCTGAAGAATGCAAATGAACTGGGCCTTTAAGAGTATATCCCAAGAATCAGATTTCATAAGATAGCATCATCATATAGCAGATTTATGTCTTTTATCTTGAAAGTATAAAGGCAAATATTGCCGAAAGAAAATCGTAGTTATTAACAAATATATTACTCTTACTATGACAAGGCAGCATAATTTCAGCAACATAGCTTGCTGCTTACCTATTCAGAGCATGTGGGAGAGAGAGAGAGAGAGAGAGGAAACTCTTAAGCCTCTCAGAACTAAACGAGATCACCTCCATTTCAAAGAGTTCTGATCCGTCAGTTTAGGCATAAATAAGCAAAAAATGGAATGGGCATAGAGAAAAGAATAAAAGAGATTGCTAAATCTTTTTTGATGCAATTTCTCTAACAATCTGCCGTCGCTTCTGATTTCCTTCTGCTTAGCAACGTCAGTGAATTGGTCTTCATATACCCGATCCCTACCCTGGATAGCTGCCGAGGGGGAGGGGGTGGGGAGGGAGGGCCCGATTTTCCGGATTATCGAATCTATTTTTCTGGACTGTTGGATCCCCGCCCACTAACACACACACACACACACGCGCGCGCGCACACACACACACACACACTCCGGATTATTGGTGCTTTAATGTACGGGTGATTCAGCACTCTGTGTTTGTAGGCTGATTAGTCTTTATGCTCATTAGTTTCTTCAATATGTTTGTACCTTATCTAGGGTTTATAATTTGTGAAAAGGCTGTGTGGTATTTGTTATTATGAGAGTTACGTTTTGAAGAAGTGCGTAGGTACAGCTATATACGAATATTCGCAGACAAACACACACTCACAAAATATACATACATACATATATATATATATATATATATATATATATATATACATATACATGATTGGCTAAATGAGAAAAATTACGATGATTGCATCAACAAGACACCTCTCGCAGATATCAACGTACAGTTTTAGTCCAGACGTGATAACCAACATAATATGGTCCACCCTTTTTCCAACACGACTGACCGAGATGTAATGAAACAAAATTAAATGCTTCTGCTGACGAACTCGAACTCCGAATTTGTTTGCGAGATTTTGGGGAGCGGGGGGCAGAGGAGATCGTGTCAGTACCTTTGTCGCCGAGTGTACGCGTTTGCTCGGTGCCTCGAAGCGTGCATGTTATTCCTCTTCGCATCAGAGAGCATTCTTGTTATAGAGATAACGAAGGAAGACAGACGGAATCGGGGGAAGGAATGGTCGCTGAGGTCGTTCAGCATCAAAGGGTCATTTCATTATCGAGGATAACAGCTGCTGATTGGATTTTTCGCTTCGGAGGAGCAAGAAATTTCATTCTGGGTAATCACCGGGTCATAAAGAAGGAGAAGGAGGAGGAGGAGGAGGAGGAGGAGGAGGAGGAGGAGAGGAGGAGGAGGAGGAGGAGGAGGAGGAGGAGGGATTGACCGAGAGGGTCATGGAATGTGCTGTTTAGGAACTAATGAATTTGATGAAAATCATCAAGACGGATTCAGCTCTATGCATTAGGTTTCTATATATGCTATATATATATATATATATATGTATATATATATATATATATATATAGAAGCCTCGATGGCTCAGTCGGTTACTTAGCAACATTTAGGACTTCGTAGAGGTCTGTGGCGTGAGTTCAAACCGCAGCCGACTGATCAGAGGCAGACACTTTGCTATCCGTGTAGACATCCCGGGATTATATATGTAATCAACGGATAGGTTTGCTTAAAAAAAAAAAGCAAATGGGTGTTACAGACTAAATACACACACAAAACAAAGCCATTACAACACCTTCTAAAAACATAACAAACATCTCACGTCTCGAACTCTCGCCCTACCCGCGCAATAACTTCTCGCTGCTGGGAAGAAACGGCGTCGGGTCGGGTATGATACATGAAACATACGCTACCGGTCTAAGCGTGTCAGGCAGGGGCAGCCGATCGAGACCACAGGTCTGCAAAGCCAAATCAAAGTCTCAAAAAGAAGGCATCGTGCTTATACAATAATGGGAAAAGCACGTTAAAGAAGAAGAAAGAAGAAATATATATATATATATATATATATATATATAAGCAATTCAGAGAAAAAGACAGGCGAAGTTCAGTACCAGCGTTTTCACGTTTATTGACACATCGTCATTTGTGCCCCGACGATGCGTCAATAAACGTGACAGCGTTTGGTATTGAACTTGCCTGTCTTTTTCCTGTGGATTTGCTTATACACTGAAGTCACGTGCATCTACTGCGATTTTTTTTAAGCATATATATATATATATATATATATATATGTATATGTATATATATATGTATATATATGTATATATATATATATGTATATATATATATATATATATATGTATATATATATATATATATATGTATATATATGTATATATATGTATATATATGTATATATATATATATATATATGTATATATATGTATATATATATATATGTATATGTATATATATATATGTATATGTATATATATATATATATATATATATGTATATATATATATATATGTATATATATATATATATATATATGTATATATGTATATATATATATATATATATATGTATATATATGTATATATATATATATGTATATATATATGTATATATATATATATATATATATATATATATATATATATGTATATATATATATATATATATATATATATATAATTCTATATGTATATATACAATGCCATCTTAATGTATATATCGTATATTATATATGTACGCTTATTATATGGATATGCTTGTATTATATATATATATATTATATATATATATACGGAATATATATATATAGCCTGTGAATATATATATATATAATTCTAATAACCACAACCTCGCGTTCCCATATTCACTTTTGGAGGTCACGTTGCCGAATTGAAGAGCCAGCGAATGGCGGTCGAATCGAACCCCGCGTTACCATATTCACAAGGAGGTCGTTGCCAGGTCGGCAACGTGACCTCCTTTGAATATGGTAACGCGGGTTCGATTCTCGCAACGCCATTCAACTCTTCTCTTCCGTCTGGATATTTTTCGGCTTCGTAGTTACAAGCATATCCAAAAAACAATAAGTATATATTCGTAGTTAAGAGGGCATTGTAGATTCTATTAGAATTATATATGTCTGGTAAAAGTGACCGGTAGATTCTACACACACATATATATATATATATATATATATATATATATATATATACACACACACCCCAACTGATCCGTCTTGATTTTCATAAAATTCATTAGTTCCTAAAACAGCACATTCACTGAGCCTCTCTCTCGGCCAATCAGTTCTTTTTCTCTCCTTTCCATGCCCGTGTATGTGTGTGTGTGTGCGTAGATTAGTCAGGTAGATAAGTTGATAGGGAGATAAACAGATATATGTGTATGCAATACCCTCAGCTGTATCAGCCAGAATCACCTCCATATTTCAAATTTGTCAACCCCTCAAACGAATAATAATATACAAAGCTCAAGGTCGGAGAGTACATTCCTGCCCATAATACCTCCCCTCCCATCCCCACCCCAATGCTCGCCTCCCTAATTTCGCCCTCCCCCCCTCAAAAAAAAAAATATAAAGAAAATAGAAAACAAGGGTAGAAAGAAAATCTGATATTCCTCTGACCACGACGCAGAATTTCACAGAGCAACTGAAGCCGACTGATCCCCAGTTGCCCATGAAGACTGGTGCTGCCCTCAAGGACAATGAATGGCTGTTGTGTATGTGTGTGTGTGTGTGTTTGCCATCCTGCAACCAACTGTGACCCTTAAATAGCTGTTTGACAAGGACGAATTGCCTTTGATATTGAGACTCTCCATCTGAAGTTCAAGATCAACACTTGAGTTTACGGCCAAGGTCAAGATAATACAAGAAATAATTCTCGTGTTCGATGTTAAGTGTTTGTGTTCGCTGGAGCTCTTGTGTTTCTTCGGTTCGAATTCCCGGGTTTTATTCATTTATTTGTTTTGTTTTTTCCTGTGAAGGAAATATAAAAGCTTTTGGATGCTAAAGTTGAAATGGGTGTAAATACGTTGAAAAGTGCATTGTCTCTGTTTATTGGTGATTGTATGTGCGTGTTCGTCCTTATATATAGACAAGTGCAGTATTTTTATATGTATCTGAGTATATTTGTTTGTGTCAACGTGTATACATTCAACCTTTATTATTATTATTATTATTATTATTATTATTATTATTATTATTATTATTATTAGTAATTTGCCTACAGAAACAAATAAGCTTACGTGCCAAGTTGAGATGGCACAATTCGAGTTCGACGGCAGAGTGCCATTCTTGTCAACGAAATCTTCCCTCAAAAAGGGTCTTATTCCAAGATATTATTATTATTATTATTATTATTATTATTATTATTATTATTATTATTATTATTATTATTTTAGATAAATTCACAATTACAAGTCGAATCGATGCGTATATGCAAGCTTTCCTGACAGAGAGCTGTAACACTTTTTACAAAATGTCCCTCAAGAAAACTTACGTGAAATTCAAGGAATTCCAACCAAATATTTCTACACATTAAGAATATTATTGTGAATTCAATAAATATCCAGGTCTTCGTTCTGATTACCAATCTGTCCGCCGTCAGCGATCATAAACAGAAGGGGGAAAAAGTCTTGAATCATTTCCCAATTGAGAACTCATATTCTCCCCTTGAGTTATTCGGTTGTTTGCCAAATATCGATTGACTCTCTCTCTCTCTCTCTCTCTCTCTCTCTCTCTCTCTGTATTACTGCATCATCGATCCTCATTAGATCCTTCGTTCTGTGCATGTTTGTTTCATTTTAGTGATGCTCTCTCTCTCTCTCTCTCTCTCTCTCTCTCGATATTACTGCATCATCGATTCTCATTAGCTCTCTTGTTCCGTGAGTGTTTGTTTCACTTTCGTGATGCTCTCCAGATCGCAGCTGGCTGGCCTCACTCGGCCGCATTCGTTCGTTTAATCTTTAATAAAATGTAGATGGCTAGAAATAATTCATGTAAGATATTTTAGCATTTATTGCGCTTGTTTCTTACACAAAATAACCCAGTCATTCAAGGACTAAAATACTTCATGGACTGTGGAAGTACAAGGTACCCGCTCCGGAGATTGAAGATTCACACTGATGGATAGGTTAATAAGATACCCTACGATAGGACGAGAATCAGTGGGTTACACTGATATTTTTATTTTATTTTTAATGGGTCACAATGAGATCTTAGAGCGGGCACGTCGGGAATTGATACCCCAAATAAAAAAAAAAAAAAAACAGAACAGAAGCAGAATCATGTAATTTTTTTTTATTATACTTTTAATGGGTCACAATGAGCCCCTAGGGCGAGTGCGTCGGGAACCTCTGCCCCAAAGGAACAAGCACGGGAGAAAAGATGCAGAATCACTTGAGCGAAGAATTTTATTTTTGTATTTTTTTTTCTTTGGGATTCAAATACTAAGAGCGAAAGATTTTTATTTTTTTACATTTTTCCTTCATTTTCAAGCACCAAGGACGAGATAGATCCATATTGAAATGCTGCTAAAAATATACATTTTTTCTTTTATTTTCAAGCACTAAGAGCAAAACATTTTTTCTATTTAATCATATTTTCTTTTATTTTCAAGCACCAGAGGCGAAATAGATCCATCTTGAAATGCTGGCTTGTTATATAAACGTATTTGTCCAAAGCTTACATTACATTACAAATGTACCAGTCGTTGACCAAAGAATTTTATTTTTGTTATTTTTATAAACTTTTTTTTTATTTTCAAGCATTAATAGGGAAGGATTTTTTATTTCTAATTTTTTTAGTTTATTTTCAAGCACTAAGAGCGAAGAATTTTAATTTTTCAAATATTTTTCTTTTATTTTCAAGTACTAAGAGCGAAGGATTTTTATTTCTAAATTTATTCTTTTATTTTCAAGCATTAAGAGCGAAAGACTTTTTATTTTTTAAAGATTTTTCTTTTCTTTTCAAGCACCAAGGACGGATAGATTCATCTTGAAATGCTGGCTCTAAAAATAAACATATTTGTCCAAAGCATCAATTTCATATATACCAGTCGTTTTTGGCCATTGTTGCCTGGGACTTGGTATCCATTGCATAGCCATCATTTTTGCCATTGCAACCGCAGCAGGTTTAATTCACTGTGACCAAAAGGTTTTTATATCAACAAGGTCTCGAGTGTTTACCCTGCTGTGCCTTCAAAGTTTATTCTCTGCTTTTTATTTTCTCTGCCACAGTGTCCCGTGTGACGGAGTAGCTGATACTATCTGTGAAGAATTTGTTCTTGTTGAGAAAAGTGTTTGTCATTTTACTGATATGTCTTCAAGAACAAAATGGATAGAGGAACTTGGGAAAAATGTTCTTTGAAACGGATGTCTTGCAATAATACTAACTGTAAAGAATTTGACTCTTCTTAAAAAGTGTTCCTCATCTTACCGATATCTCTGTAAGAACAAAATGGATTAAGGACCTTACGAAAAATGTACTTTAAAAGTAATATCACACTGCAAAATGATTGAAGGATTAAAAAGCACTTATAGCCCCTCTTAAATTGATGTAGAGGAACTTAGGAAAAATGTTCTTGAAAAGGAATATCACACAATAATACAATTGTAAAGAATTTGCTCTTGTTGAGAAAAGTGTTCATTTTTACAATGTCTTAAAGAACAAAATGGATAAAAGAACTACAGAAAAATGTTCTTGGAAAGGAATATCGTACAGCAAATTGATTCAAAGATTAAAAGTACATATAGCACCTTTTAAATTGATTTAATTCCACCGTTTGTTATAACAACTAAGGTTATAGATATCTACTCCGCAGCAGAGGAAATAAAACCTCGAATTGTAGACAAAAAAGTTAGGACACTTTTTATCGAGTCACTGGAGTGACTGAATAAATTCATTACTTTTCAGTGCCTCATTCGTATATCTATTTTTTCCGTTGCATAACTGATAGTCTATTGGTAATAAACCCCACGCTTAACTAACAACTAAATTATTATTATTATTATTATTATTTATTATTATTATTATTATTATTATTATTATTATTATTATTATTATTCAGAAGATGAACCCTATTTACTTGGAAAAATCCCAAAGAATAAGGAAGAATAAATAAGTACAATAATACTGCAGAGTTACTTTAGATACTGCTCGTCAGTTTTATTTGTTATGTCACAAAGCCTGTGTTCTGCCACACCTTGATGGACAGGTTTGTCAATACATGAGAGGTACTTAGCATTCTCTCTCTCTCTCTCTCTCTCTCTCTGTGTGTGTGTGTGTGTTGTCAGTTTTGTCCTATTATGCAACATATTCTGTGTTCTGTCACACCTTGAGAGACAGGGTTGTCAGTACATGAGAGGTGTTTAAAATCTCTCTCTCTCTCTCTCTCTCTCTCTCTCAAATTGACTATTGTTTTATGTAGCTAATCAACCTCATTTTGAACACATTCATTCTCTCTCTCTCTCTCTCTCAAATTGACTATTGTTTTATGTAGCTAATAAACCTCATTTTGAACATATTCATTCTCTCTCTCTCTCTCTCTCTCTCTCTCTCTCTCTTGAAGATTTTCTCCATATGACTTAAAGAATCATTTTTACGATTTCTCAAACGATTATTTTTTCTTGAATTTTTTCAAGTTGTATTTTTATCCAATTAAATCAAAATTTTGTACAAAATTGATAGATTATCATTCAAAAAAAAAGAACATAAACTGGACTACGTCTCGATTTGAATTGTTGGAATAGGTTTTAGTAGATTGAAACAAAAGAAATTGAAACATATAAAATTTGAAAAAAATAAAACTGACACAAATAAATAAAAATAAAAAAAAATTGAATTGAAGCAAATAAAATTTAAACAAATAAAATTGAAAAATAAAACTTAAATAAAACAAAAAATAGAGTGACGGTCGTGATATGCCGGAGTTAATCCGAAGGAACAAAAAGAAAATCTATTAGAGTAATCCCTTAATGACCTTTACAAGTTATGTGGATTGGTATCGCCGTATCGCATTTCCCAGCAAGAACCTTCTTTGTCCATTATGCATAATATGTTATATGTCTTTCTTTGTATATGATATGCATGTTTATATATATATTTATATATATATATATATATATATATATACATATATATATATGTGTGTCTGTGTCTGTATTTATGTATTTATATAAATATATATATAAATAAATATATATATATATACTGTATAAATATATATATTTATATATTATATATGTAAATATATATGTATAAGTATATTTTATATATATGTACATATATATATATATATATATATATGTGTGTGTGTGGGTGTGAGTGTGTGTGTGTGTGTGTGTATGTGTGTGGTGTATTATTCGTACATATTATTTATATAATTTTCACTAAATGTGTGTAAAACCAGATACACGTAATTTAATTTTGTTATGAACAGTGTGTGAAGGAAACGGATATAAATTACTTTATATAAATAAATACACAAATACTTGATGATATATACGAAGAAACAAATGTACACTCGGCAAGAAAAGTGAGGATACAGTTTTCATAAATCTTCGGACATGTATTGCTAAATAATGAGACATCTGGCAACTTTAGAAAGGGGAGGAGCTTCAGTCTTATTGTGTGTGTTTTTTGCTTGACCTCCTAAAACTTTCAATCATATTGTACGGTTCTGAAATCATTGATACTTAAATGCAGTAGTAAGCTTTACAGTATTTGTTCAGGTTGTGATTTGCAGCGACAGTTCTGAGCAAAATAAACATTTTTCCACATAACCTACGAAGTAACCTTGCACATATGAATTTATGACACCACAATGAAGGGAATGGTTGCATAATCGGAAACGCGATCTTCCATAATGAAATCAAGAGTTAAATTTGAGCTATGTCCACCGAAAAAACTTGGGAACAATAAAGGAACGAATGCAATGTTATGGGTGAGTGAGAGAGAGTGAGAGAGAGAGAGAGAGAGAGAGAGAGAGAGCTGAGAGAGAGAGTTACTGTGTAAGCCTAGGCCTATATGTAGAGCTACTCATTTCATTATTTTTTTCTTTTTAGAGATTGATCGATACTATATTTGTATAGTATGTTTTTTGGAGAGAGAGAGAGAGAGAGAGAGAGAGAGTAGAGAGAGAGAGTTTTTGTTGTTGTGTAAGCCTAGCCCTACATGTAGAGCTACTCATTTCATTATTTTTTTTCTTTTGAGATTGAGCGATACTATATTTGTACAGTATGTTTTAGCAATTTAGAGAGAGAGAGAGAGAGAGAGAGAGAGAGAGAGAGATATGGCAACGTTAAGAAACATCCAGTTACTTGTGTTTCCCGCCGAAGTTATCGCGGTACCCCGCACATCATAGAGAACGCTCTTGCGGATTTAAATAGATTGGTCAACCTGCACTAGCTGTCACAACATTTACTACCATTAATTCCAGCTGACCTTAACACCGTGAAATACAAAATGAATCTGTTAAAATTTGAAATTATCATTACCTCGTATGATAATGCAATAATAAGCCTGTTCATAACGGAAAACGAGTAAATATTGCCGTTCTGATAAACAGTACTACACCGAGATATCCACACACTATCTTTTAGATCTCTATGAACGAAGTCATCTGAGAAATTCTGATTATTTCGGACATGCATGGTGTTTTTAAGTATCTGAACGTTATTGTTTTGCAGATTTAACATATATGATATAATTTGCATTGTATTTTCATATTCTAGAGTAAATTTACCGAGATTATGTGTTTTCTGTAAGAAAAAAATTAAAATTCGATGAACGAAATCTAAAGAAAACTGTATCTTCACTTTTCTTGCCGAGTGTACATTTACAAGTATAGGTAGTTGAAATATGTGTGTGGGTGCGTGGCAGTGATACATAAGTAATACCTTCCCTTAATTTCAGAAGAAGATCGGCAGCTATGATATTTACATTATATGATTTAATAGTCCTTGCTGTTAACTCGGATATGATTTTAGTATATTACACGGTATCTGCCTTATTTTTTTCCTGTAGGTATTTATGTATATATATATATATATATATATATATATATATATATATATATATATATATATATGTATATATATATATATGTATATATATGTATATATATATATATTATATAATATTATGTATATATATGTATATATAATATTATATATATATATATATATATATATATATATATATATATATTTATATATATATATATATATATATATATATGGGTGTGTGTGTGTGTGTGAGAGAGAGAGAGACTGCAGGATAAAGGGAGAAATTTCCCGGTATTCATCTTCATTTATCTGCATGCAAATTAAATCATCGGGCAAGGAAGCATGAATTATAAGCAAATGGCTTAATCATTAATGTTATGAGTCTCCCGGTGCTAGAAGACTAAGTTGATTTGAGAATTATCCTCCTGACCCCCCACCCTTCCCCACTTCTCTCGTACCATTACCTAATTCTATAATTACACAAAGTTTGTACACTCCTTGTAAAAATCATTCACTTGGACAAGATGGATATGTTATATAACTAAAAGTATTTAAATTATTATATAAATATATATATATATATATATATATATATATATATAAGTACAATATATATATATATATATATATATATATATATATATACGTGAAGGAATAAGATGGATATGACATATAAGAATAAGATTTAAAACACTCTCCAAACATCATTAATATACAAGGATGGCTCTGAAGGTTATCAAGGGATGGGCATGTACCCTTATTAGACCCACTACAGTCGGCTAACTACTAACCACACAGTTAAAGTTCAGAAACAGCTCAATTCAACACAGACAACAATATTTCCACAGTGTTCATTCCTCGATCAAAAGGGAAGAGAAAGAACACATGTAGCGAAATTACCATATTTATATATATATATTATATATATATTATATATATATATATATTTATATATATATATATATAATAGGGTAAAGTCAATAATGTATCTGCACTTTTATTCTAGTTGTTTATGAATAGGCTTTATGGCTTTGTGTGCTACTTCCCTTTTAAGATGGCTCCGTCCTCCCCTTGTGGTTGGTTTAGTGTTACCGATAAGTGCACTCTGTGCTGTTGAGAAAAGGATGGACGCACCCTCTCCATTTGCGCAAAGAAGAACAACGCTCTGTAATCCGTTTTTGTGGTCTGAAGGTGTACCAGGGCTGAAATCCATAGAAGACTTTCAGTACAATACGGGGGCAATGTTTTGCCACGACGTAGTGTTCCATTAGTGGATTGATCAGTTCAAAAGCGGTTGGACAAGGTGGAGGATGAGAATTATGATGGACGCCCAGCCACAGCCATAGACGCCAACATTGAACAAAACCAAGCCCTGATTCTGAATAACCGACGATTGTCTATTGGTGAAGTAGCTTATCATATGCACATTAGCCATGGTTCTGCATGAAATCGTGCATAACAGGCTCAACTTTCATAAAGTCTGTGCGAGATGGGTCCCAAAACGGTTTAAGTGACGAACACAAGCGCAATCGTTTGAGAATCTGTCAGCACAAATTACTGGACCGTCATGCTAACGAAGGGGATACTTTTGGAATGGAATTGTCACTGGAGATGAAACATGTCAAATTATCACTTCGAACCAGAGAGAGTAAACGCCAGAGCATAGAATGAAACACCCCAATCTCCGGTAAAAAAATTCAAGAGTCAACCCTCTGCAGGAAAAGTGATGCTCACAGTTTTTGGGACTCACGAGGGCCATTTCTGGAACATTACCTGGAAACAGGGTCAGTAAACAGTGAACGCTACAGTGATATGCTTATCAACAAGTTGAAGCCGGCAATTCGCAACAAACGCCGAGGTCTACATGTCGGAAGGCGTTCTTTTGTTGCATGACAACGCCCGTCCACATACCGCCGCCCACACCATTCGTACTCTTCAAGAACTTCATTTCGAGGTGTTGGAACATCCTGCATACAGTCCTGATCTCGTCCCATCTGATTACCATCTGTTTGGTCCATTTAAAGATGCTTTAAGAGGCCGTCGTTTCGCCACCGATCAGCAGGTGAGGGAAGCGGTGCATACATAGCTCAATGCTCAACAGAAAACGTTTTTTCTGAGGGTATCGGAAAGATTAGTGCAACGATGGACCAGAATGCATTGAAAAGCAGGGTGTCTATGTTGAAAAATGATGTTATTGTATACTTTGTATTGCTGTTGTATTAAATAAAAAAATTTGAGTGCGGATACTTATTTTATTGACTATATATATCGTATATATATATATATATATATATATATATATATATATATATATATATTACTCAACATATAGCTCGAAATCATAACTCGTAGGCGTCCAGGGAAAGGCACTCACAGCTGATAGTGGATTTACCTACATGACGATAATTTTAGGAAAAATGTTTAAATCTATTATAAGTTCTGCACTATAAAATTAATCCCATAAAATCCTTGTACCATCAGGGCTCAGGAGACAAAAGTGGGTCCACTGTTTACAATATATGTGTAACGGGGACTTCCTATGTTGACATAATAACCGGGATGGGTGTCCAACAGAACAATCCCAACTGAAATTACAGCAAAACAATATATACACAACAAAGACTTTCGAAATAATAGGACAAACACAAAAAGACTTGTGTTAACAAGCTAACTATAATGTAGTAGTTCCATTGCAAACATCATCCACTCAGCTGTTTATTGCCAACTTCATGTTTGGTTGTACCTTGTTTTCTGATAATGTTCTTTAGTCTTGTTTTAGCTCCCGAAAAAAGAAGGCCTCTATTACATTTTAAATGAGACAATACTGTAGTGTTTTTATAGTTGTTGTAATATGTTTTTTTATGATAAATGAGTCGGTTTTTAATTTAAATGCAACATTTGAAACGTCGGCATAGGAATAAACTATCTTGATCTTTTCCCTTAAATAATATATATATATATATATATATATATATATATACTATATATATTGACTAATATATATATATATATATAATATATTATATATATATACTTAGAAATATATATATATATATATATACAACCAACTTCAGGTATAGTAGTTAAAGCATATAGGACAGCGAGAAGAATGGTTTTCTTATATTTTATTCTTCAATGTGTACACCTGTGTTCTGTTATGTAGAGCAGATGTGCCAACCCCTAATGTTCTTCTTGCCTATATTTATCATTTTAGTGGCTATCTTGTTCATAATACATAACTAATAAAACCATACAAGAAAGGACAAAACCATGAATGTCATGGTTTTCCTTTATTCATCACGGCCTAGAGTCTTATCCTCAAGGCTAAAATACAAAGTAAAAACCATGCTGCTCCTGCTTTTTAGTGGGTGCTATTGATTTCTGAGATCTCACACCAATATATATATATATATATATATATATATATATATATATATATAATTCTAATAGCCATGATTCAATGCCTCTTAACTTGGGAAATTCTTCGCTTTTTGGATATGCTTGTAACTACAAGCCAGAAATATCCAAACGGAAGATTAGAAATGGGCCTGTGAACGCCGGTCGCGGGAAGCGAACCACGTACCGCGACCTGCGTTTCTGGGCTCTATATTTATTCTTCCATTTAGTATTCGGTTTTCGTAATTACCAATATCAAAAATATAATCAATAGAAAAACATGTGTAACTATTGAAATAGTATGTGTCTGGTAAAAGTGACCAGTAGATTGTAATTATATACATTCACACATACAATAATATATATATATATACACACATATATTTTTGCACTATATATATATATATATATATAATAATATAATAATAATAAAACAGAATGTTTTAAATACATTTAGCTATAACACATGACCATCTTGTTCAACTGAATGATGTTGATTATTTATAAAGTTTGTCAAAGTATGAATTAGGTAATTAGGAAGAGAGGAAAGGGGAGGTGGAGGGGGGGGGAGGGGAGATAATTCTCAAATCAACTTAGCCTTCTCGCACCGGGAGACTCATAACATTAATGATTAAGCCATTTGCTTATAATTCATGCTTCCTTGCCTGATGATTTAATTTGCATGCAGATAAATGAAGATGTATACCGGGTAATTTCCCCAGTTAATCTCTCTCTCCTTCTCTCTCTCTCCCTCTCTCTCTCTAAGAAAAAGAGAGACACCATGAAGGTGCATCTCATGAACCCCACACTTTTTTCCTCTCTTTCTCTCTTTCCCTATCACAGAAAGTTCATGAAGACTTATCTGTTAGAGGTACTCTCTCTCTCTCTCTCTCTCTCTCTCTCTCTTTCTTGGACAAAGGCCATGAAGGTGTATCTGTTAGAATTATTATATTTCTCTCTCTCTCCCTCAAATATTTACATCTCTCTCTCTCTCTCTCTCTCTCTCTCTCTCTCTCTCTCTCTCTCTCTCTCTCTCTCTCAATAAAAAATTAAAATATACGAGACACCAAGAAAAATCTCTAGCTCTCTCGCTCTAAAAATTTAGATTATAGTCTAAGTGACGTTATAAAAACCTCTTGAGCGGACTTTGTGGACAAGTCACCCAACAATGTAGCCGTAGGTGTGCAGATAAAGTAATGTAGCCAACTTTGTACTATATTTTACCTGTAAACTCTTATTTAGATACAGTTTAAACACAATGTTCAAGAAAGTATTTCTAATAATTCTAAAAGTCTTTAGCTTTGGCAATAGTCGCCGTGAACTGTTAGAAATGTGGCATCGTAGGTCAGAATAGGTTACAAGATTATTAGTATTTTTTGTTTCGTTTTGTTTTGTAAACAAAAAATTTTTTCCGTTATTCTCATTTCTGCTAGGCTTTTTGTACTCGATGTAGGTGATGTCTCACATAGTTCGTCCGTCTCATTCTTTATCGCCTTACATTTTATTCACTTAGTAATAGTGCAGTCAGAGAAATAGCCACTCTTATATTAGTCCCCAACGTGCGATAATATGCGCTGTGCCGTCAACTCCCGTTTCTACTTGCTTCAGAATCCGACGTTTCTGTAATATTCTTAGGTCTGTTGCAATAGGGCTTTTCTAAATTCTTTTGTGAGTGCCACTCTGCTTCCTTTTCAGTCTTTGTTCTTGTCAGGTCCTGGAATGAGAAGGGGAAAGTAATGCTGTCTCGTTGAACTTCGCTCAAATAAAAAAAAGTATGATTCATCATTGTCCCTATTTCCCTGTTTGAAGACGTGATTTTGAGTCTTAATTTAAAATGCTTTAAAAAGTCCAAGGACAGATTCTGGAGTCACACTGATACCACAAACTACCCACTAGTTCTTCCCTCTCCAGGAGTGACAGAACGACATTTCACACCCGTCTTTCCACAGACTCCCTGTTTATTCGAAATATCCACAATCGTAAACATCGTTCTGGTTTATCTTTTAATCATTTTTATTTTTTAAGGTATTAAAATCAGTGCACCTCATGCAGTGCACTGTAGGCATTACTGAGAGGTTCCAGCGTGCCTTCGGCCTAACAGCCCCTTTCGTTCCTTTACTGTACCTCCTTTCATATTCTCTTTCTTCCATCTTACTTTTCACCATCTCCTAACAATTGATTTAGTGCTCTGAGAACTCCTGTTACACCTTTCAAACCTTGATTATAAATTTCCGTTTCAGTTGTGAATGACCTCTAAGATCCCAGTGCTTTGCCTTTGGCCTTAATTCTATATTCAGTTCAATTTAATCATTTGCTAAACCAAACCCGTTTGTGTTTATGGGGGTGCTGGTCCGTTTTCATTTCTGCTAATCGTAGCATTATATTTCTTACCCTTTCTAACTCTCGTACTCAGCAGGTACTCTCTAGTCAGTTCATTTCAATACTGATTATATATTAAGCAAATTCAACAGCTCTCCACAACCTACTCACACGTTGCATGTTTTGCTTTCAAACTATTTACAGCAATCAAATTTTTACTCAGCAACTTTATCGTAAATCTGGCGTCTGCAGTTCTCAAGTCAAGGCCTCTTGAGAGAGATGATTCAAATCCTTTTTCGTGCCTTTCATAAAAAGCGGAGCCAATTCGTATGCAAAGATCACAAACAAAAGATCGATTAGTCATTCTCAGACGTTTGAAAAAAAGACTTAAGAAAGCTCTGATGACACTTAATACAAACACTGTAGTGACGAGGAGGCGTGCACGTTGTCAACAAAGAAGAAGAAGAAGAAGAAGAAGAAGAAGAAGAAGAAGAAGAAGAAGAAGAAGGAAGAGGGAGGAAAGGAGAAGATGGACAAGAAATACGAGTCCAACGGAAAACAGGGACACAGAGACGAAGAGAATAGAAAGAGTGGATTAAAAAATGATAGTGACAGAAAGGACTAACCCCTAATTACGTGATAAAAAATAGGGAATGAAAAAGACGTAAGAAAATGGGAAGAAGAAGAAGAAGGAATGAAAATGAGCCGGGAGAAATTGATGATTGCAAGAATGATATGCATCTCGGGTCATTAATTACTGTCTGCAGGCATAGCTAAAAACTCATGAGTGCGACTTGATGGTACAACCAGACATCTCTCTCTCTCTCTCTCTCTCTCTCTCTCTCTCTCTCTCTCTCTCTCTCTCTCTCTCTCTCTCTCAAATTTACATTGACTGGAAAGAAAAATAAATGGTATTTTCTTAATGCCACAGATGAAAACTCACGCCCACGTTGAAGTGCCTAGAGTCCCAAGAGACGTAGGTTCACATGGCTCATCGAGAGAGAGAGAGAGAGAGAGAGAGAGAGTTTACAGCATACTCAGCAAGGAAGAGAGAGAGTTCACAGTATAATCAGCAAGAAAGAGAGAGAGGGAATGATAGATTCTACAGCATAATCGGTGAGAGAGAGAGAGAGAGTTAAACCATAATCAGCAAGAAAGAGAGAGGGAATGATAGAGTCTACAGCATAATCGGTGAGAGAGAGAGAGAGAATGATAGAGTCTACAGCATAATGAGAGAGAGAGAGAGAGAGAGAGTTTACAGCATAATGAGAGAGAGAGAGAATGATAGAATTTACAGCATAATGAGTTATTTATAATCATCAAGAGAGAGAGAGAGAGAATGATAGAATCTACAGCATAATGAGAGAGAAAGAGAGAGAGAGAGTTTACAGCATAATCATCAAGAAAGAGAGAGAGAGAATAATGAGGTCTGCAAGCATAATCGGTGAGGAAAAAAGAAGAACAAATGAGAGTTTACAGCATAATCAGCAAGAGAAAGAGAGAATGATAGAGTCTACACTCACAGCATAATGAGAGAGAGAGGGAGTCAAATCACTCTTAAAGGCTCTTGAAATGGATCAGTCCGTCAAATAAAATCTTATTAAGACAGTATATAAAAGATTGTGGAAGCTGGAGCTGTAAACATGGACCAGTGTTAAATTAGACAGAAAGTAAAATAAATAATAAAATTATATTTTTTGAACAATGAACCAAATAATATTTACTAGTGAACGCATGCACGCACACACACACACAAACCTAACATATAATTTAATCTAATTACCAAATCACTTGGGTATTATTATTATTATTATTATTATTATTATTATTATTATTATTATTATTATTATCGAGAAGATGAAACTTATTCATATAGAACAAGCCCACCACAGGGGCCATTGACTTTAAATTCAAGCTTCCAAAGAATATGGTCTTCATATGAAAGAAGTAACCAAAGGTAATATGAAATACAGAAAGAAGAGATCAGTTATTAGAAAAGAAAAAATAAATTAACATATAAATAAATAAATAGATGGAAATGTAAGCTGATTATACAATACAATGAGAATTGTTCAAGTTTCCAAAGAATATGGTGTTCATTTGAAAGAAGTAACAGAAGGCAATAGGAAATGCAGAAAGAAGTGATCAGATATTGAAAAAGAAAAAATGAATTAACCTACTAATGAACCAATAGATAAAAATGTAAGTAAATTACAAAATATAAGAATTGTTTTAGGGCAGACAGACACTAAGAAAAGACTTATATTTCTTGACAGGAAATTAATATGGAGTAAGTAATCACACATAAATTGACGAAATAATAAATAAATAGCTAAAAATACAAAGAGAACTGCTTTTAGGTAGACTAACAGACAGACAGACTGTAAGAGGAGACTTAAATTATTTAAAATGAAAATAATATGAACTACGTAATCACGAAAACTTTTATTATTATTTTTTTTCTCTCTCTCTTTCTTTTTATTATTCTCTAACAGCCTCAACCGGTGTATTCATCCTCAAAACTCTTGGCTAACAAAAGTCGTAAAAAGCCAGATACGACCCAACTTTCCTGCCATCTTCTTTGAAATATCTCTCGAGTTGGCAGCTTGTGTAAAATATATGCACTGCCTATGTGTGTTTGTGTGTGTGTACGTGTGTGTACTGTCGTGTGCAAGTATATATGGTCGTTTCTGTATGTCTGTGTGCGTCCTTGAGCGTTATGTGCAAAATATTTTTACAGTTTTTATATAAATATTTATGGATACTTAGGTCATAGACATACCTGTATATATATATATATATATATATATATATATATATATATGTGTGTACAACAATATTATTATTATGTATGTATGTATGTATGTATGTATGTATGTACATATATATATATATATATATATATATATATATATATATATAGGCATCATTATAATTTATTCAGCAATTTTAAAATTTCCTTGAATTCATGTTTTAAAGCAATTTTGTTATATACATATATAATATATAAATACAGTTATATATACTGTAACATATATATATAAGTATATATACTTTAATATATACATATATGTATACATATATATAATAATTATATATATATATATATATATATATATATATATATATATATATATATATATATATATATATATATATATATATACAATCATTATAATGTTCTTCAACAGTTTGAAATTTTCCTTGAATTCATGTTTAAGACAACCAGTCAAAAAGTAGTGGAAAATTAGTTACATGTTTTAAGATTATTTTTTTTAGATTATTCACTTTTCACATGCCCACCATCATTATGTCAAAAGAAAAGTTATGATGCCATTAATGCCCCCTCTCTCTTGCTGTTGTCAAAATTTCATAGAAATCCATTGAAATATATCTGACATTGTGCAGCTGGAGCCTCAGAAGTTCAAGCGAAGATGCAGCGCATTGCTACCCTATAACAATTCTCTTGTGTTTTATAATTTACTTACTTTTTTGTTTGTTTATTTACTTATTTGCTTATTTATTTTTTATTTCCTAATAAATGATCTCTTATTTCTTATTTCCTATTACCTTCTGTTACTTTTTTCTAATGAACACCACAATATTCTTTGGAATCTTGAATTTCAAGTCAATGGCTCCTGTGGTTGGCTTGTTTCATATGAATAGGGTTCGTCTTCTGAATAATAATAATAATAATAATAATAATAATAATAATAATAATAATGAACAGACAGACTGGTGAATACATAGCCTATGTCTATCGAATCACTTTTATTTCCCTTTTTTTCACTCTTTATTTTCTTTCCCCCTACAGCAAAAAGGAGAGGCCTCAAATGAGCTAGAGTCACGCATTGGAAAGGCGATGACTCAGCCACGCTCACCATGAGTCAAGATGAGTCATCCAGCGACTACGTGAGTCCACAGACATACGTATCCCGAATGTTCGTAATTACTGCTTGCAAGCTGGTAAGTGTTTTGTTTTGTTCGTTTTTTTAGTGTGAGTAAGACTGGGTTTTAGTAAGTCTTTGGGTAATAATTTATTTTTTATCCTTTTCAGAAAAAAAGGAAAAAAATTATATTTCTTTAATTTTTTCAGTGTGAGTATGATTGGGGTTTAGTCAGTTTTTGGAAAATAATTTGTTTTGTTTTTTTTGTTTTAAGGGAAAAGGGGAAAATCTATAAAATTTGGAGAATCCTTAAAGATGTAAGAAATTTTTTTTTGTATATTCATTTTCACAAATCGAAAATTTTCAAGAAATTACTACTGGAAAGTCGTGATGGCAGAATAGTTTGTTTCTTTTCCTTTATTTTATTATTTTATAATTTTCCTTTATTATTATTATTATTATTATTATTATTATTATTATTATTATTATTATTATTATTATTATTATTATTTTACGA
>NC_089791.1:51342882-51355382 GCF_040412425.1 Macrobrachium rosenbergii | reverse complement strand
TCAAAGCTCCGAACCGGTTCTCCAAGCTTTGAACCAGTTCTCGAAGCTTCGAACCAGTTCTCGAAGCTTCGAACCAGTTCTCTAATCTCCGAACCAGTTCTCGAATCCTCGAACCAATGTTCGAAGCTTCGAACCGTTCTCGAATTTTCGATTCAGTTCTCGAAGCTTCGAACCTGTTCTCGAATCTTCGAATCAGTTCTCGAAGTTCGAACCAGTTTTCGGAGCTTCTAACCAGTTCTCAAAGCTTCGAACCAGCTCGCGTGAAAGCAAAACTTCGAGACCGAAACTTCCGGGGAGCGAAACCAAAACATTCTGTAAACAAATTCAATCAAGTACCGGAGAGACTTAGGAAGAAACCATTTTGCCAGCAATAAATATCCCAAACTTCTGCTCCAGTATGCGAGCGCTTGTGTGAGTCCCTAAGTTATTGGGAGTTCCGAAGCAGCAGGCTTCAAGCTTGCTTCGAGACGGGTGTTTGAATGGATATGTGCACGTGGAGAAGGGCCTGTCTTTTTCCACGCCGATTCTATACTGTTTTCGTCATTATCGACAAAGGCGTTTGTTTGTCTGTTCCATTGCTCTTTATTATTATTATTATTATTATTATTATTATTATTATTATTATTATTTATAACCCTCAGAAAATTTGCCGAATGGAAATGTCAACATGATTTATAATACTAAATAATTAACCATTTGCGAATAAGTCAGGTAAGCAATAGTGAAGTGCTGATTATTATTATTATTATTATTATTATTATTATTATTATTATTATTATTATTATTATTTAATAATAAATGATTAATCATTTGCTAATAAGTCAGGTAAGCATTAGTGAAGTGCTAATTATTATTATTATTATTATTATTATTGGCGATGTGTCAACATTCACTAATGTGAATAAGCACATCATCATCATTATCACTACTCATAACTATAAAGAATGAATGATAACTGCAGGTAAGGAGTCTTGCAAAATATCCACACTGGAGGAAGTTTCACTACTACTGCAGCAACTACTACTTTTTTCTGCTACTTTTACTTCTACTTTTACTACTGGGTCTTCTGCAATAGCACTTTATGTGAGCTACTGTGAACAACTACAGTGAACCGTGATCTGGCACACCTGGGCCACCTGTTACCATTTTCAAAGATTTTGAGTTTTTTTATATAATTTCTAACCATCTGTTTGAAAATTATTTAAAAAAATCTTCTGACGTTTGAAAGCTTATTAGTGCATGCTGTGGTTTCTGAAGACTGATAAAAATCGCTTGAGTGGTATAATAACAAATTAGCATCTGGATTTATTTTTGAAAGCTTTGTTATAGGACGTTGGTAAAAAATTCTTTTGACATTTACAAGCTTATCAGTGTGCTGTGATATCTGAAAAATAATAATCGTTGGAGTATTTTAATAAAAAATTTGCATCCAGATTCATTTTTGAAAGTTCTGTTACAAAACGTTGGAAAAAAAATAAGTCCTTTTGACGTTTGAAAGCTAATTAGTGAATGCTGTGGTCCCTGAAGAATGATATTAATCGCTTGGGTACTATAATGAAAAATTGGCATGCAGATGATTTTTTCTGGTTCATAATTGTTTACAAAAACAGGGAGATTTTGAAAGGTTCGCCTACCACTATCATTCATTCTTTATTGTAATGATAATGATAATTATGTCAAATGATAGTGAATACTTTCCATCTGTGTTGCCAGTTTGAAGCGAATGTTTTCAGAATCCCTATAATAATAATAATAATAATAATAATAATAATAATAATAATAATAATAATAATAATAATAATCACTTCACTATTACGCACCTGACTTATTAGCAAATGGTTAATCATTTTTATTAAATAATAATAATAATAATAATAATAATAATAATAATAATAATAATAATAATAATAATAATAATAATAATAAGCCCTTCACTATTACTTACCTGACTTATTAGCAAATAGTTAATCATTTATTATTAAATAATATTGACATTAATAATAATTAATAATAATAATAATAATAATAATAATAATAATAATAATAATAATATAATAATAATAATAATAATAAGCACGTCACCTAGGACGATGTCTATCCCATTTTCTGTGCGCTATGAATCCCCGTTTTCTTTGCGGGGATTTACATGCTTGCCACTCCCTAGGGGCGGATAATGAATTGGATTCTCCAGCGTCAGGTAGACCTTGCTCTCTTGACCCCAATGCTTACCTGACTTCGCACAACGCCATCGC
Source organism: Macrobrachium rosenbergii (assembly GCF_040412425.1). Taxonomy (NCBI): domain Eukaryota; kingdom Metazoa; phylum Arthropoda; class Malacostraca; order Decapoda; family Palaemonidae; genus Macrobrachium; species Macrobrachium rosenbergii. The sequence goes on along the minus strand of NC_089791.1, from coordinate 51,353,130 downwards.
CCCTTCTACCTGCGCCTACCAACTGGTATTGTTATGTTAATGATCGGACGGCCAGGTAAAGGGTGTTCCTAACCAACGGAAACAATTATAAATTAGCTAAATGATAATTCATCAAGTGATAAGTACCTGCGAGAAAGGATTATACGCTTGGATTGTCTCGCTCTTTTGTTTGTGTTCGCTCCTGCCTTGTTGGGGCGAAGTTTGTGCTTAAAGAAATTATTATGGGGTATAATGCTTCGTACATGCGTTGATCCTTTTTAGATTTCAATGATGAATCCTGACAGTTTCAGGAGTGATCTGACGATGTTGAGGAAACGCACAGTCATGGAATCGAGATCAGGAAGTTGAGAGAGAGAGAGAGAGAGAGAGACTTACTGAAACATCATATCATCGAGATCAGGCAGTTGAGAGAGAGAGAGAGAGAGAGAGAGAGAGAGAGAGAGAGAGAGAGAGAGAGACAGAGACAGAGAGAGAGAGAGAAACTCTTACTGAAACATCAAGCTGTAAAGGTTATCATAATTCAAAATGCCCTCACACTCACAGAATATGAGGAAAATGCCGTTCACTAACTAAACGAAAAGGGAGAAAAGGGTCATTGGCCTTTTAATGTCAGAGACCTTTAAATTTGAAGGTCAGGTCACCTTGGGTCCCCTTATGCATTGGGCCCTCGGGCATTGCCCGTTTTTCGTACTGCTCAGTCCACCCAGACCAATATGTTGGGAGGAGCAGGACATGTAGTGAGAATGGGAGTTTAGAGAATAATTTGGTATAAGGATGGTACAGTGGAAGAGGGGATACTGGAGGATTGACCTAGGATAAGGAAAGGGACTTATGGCTGAATGTAGATAGCACAGTAGCATGTGGCATGAAAGCACTCTACTATAAACTTCTCACTGCACCTGGATTTGTTGTGGGTATCATGCGCTATTACTCATAAATAATCCTGTTAAAGATAAAAGCTAACTTCGATTCTTGTATAATTTTTAAGCTACTAAAACGATCTTTAATTCTATTATCCAAAATCGTGGGGCCGTTGTGACAGGTGTATTATCGCAAATGTTCAGGATAAAAAGGGACAGATGTGTTCTTGCGGTAAAATGTTCTTTTGTATGTTGGAAAGACAAAGCAGCCTAGATTTAGACCTGCCACTTTAAGACGCATCGTGTATGTATGTGTGCGCGTACGAGAGAGAGAGAGAGAGAGAGAGAGAGAGAGAGAGAGAGAGAGAGAGAGAGGGGATAATATCAGTGTTAATGAGTTTCACTCCCGACGTGATGAAAACCTTTCTCTTCAACAGCCAGATTAAGAGATTCGAACAAAATGAAAGCCTCGAGCCTTTTCTACAATGACGTGAACCTAACTCTTTCTTCGTCAGAAGGATATTAACCAAAGACTGAAGGTTAAAGGACTAAGTTAAAAGAGTGTGTAGATGCAGGAAGAGAGAAAGCATGGTGGAGGAGAGAAAGAAGAAGCGAAAATAACAATGGTAATGATTCCTAAGCTTGGATGTGCATAGAAAGGAGAAGTGAAGATGAATATGTCTAAGCTTGGGTGTGCATGGAAAGAAGTGAAGATGAAGATAGATATCTCAGCTAGGATGTGCGTGGAAAGGAGAAGTGAAGATTAAGATAGATATCTAAGCATGGATGTGCATGGAAAGGAGAAGTGAAGATGAAGATAGATATCTAAGCTTGGATGTGCATGGAAAGGAGAAGTGAAGATGAAGATAGATATCTCAGCTTGGATGTGCGTGGAAAGGAGAAGTGAAGATGAATATTATCTAAGCTTGGATGTGCATGGAAAGAAGTGAAGATGAATATATCTAAGCTTGGATGTGCATGGAAAGCAGAAGTGAAGATGAAGATAGATATCTACGCTTGGATGTGCATGGAAAGGAGAAGTGAAGATTAAGATAGATATCTCAGCTTGGATGTGTGTGGAAAGGAGAAGTGAAGATGAATATATCTAAGCTTGGATGTGCATGGAAAGCAGAAGTGGAGATGAAGATAGATATCTAAGCTTGGATGTGCATGGAAAGAAGTGAAGATGAATATATCTAAGCTTGGATGTGCATGGAAAGCAGAAGTGAAGATGAAGATAGATATCTACGCTTGGATGTGCATGAAAAGGAGAAGTGAAGATGAAGGTACATATCTCAGCTTGGATGTGCGTGGAAAGGAGAAGTGAAGATTAAGATAGATATCTAAGCATGGATGTGCATGGAAAGGAGAAGTGAAGATGAAGATAGATATCTAAGCTTGGATGTGCATGGAAAGGAGAAGTGAAGATGAAGATAGATATCTCAGCTTGGATGTGCATGGAAAGGAGAAGTGAAGATGAAGATAGATATCTAAGCTTGGATGTGCATGGAAAGGAGAAGTGAAGATGAAGATAGATATCTAAGCTTGGATGTGCATGGAAAGCAGAAGTGAAGATGAAGATAGATATCTCAGCTTGGATGTGCGTGGAAAGGAGAAGTGAAGATGAATATATCTAAGCTTGGATGTGCATGGAAAGGAGAAGTGAAGATGAAGATAGATATCTAAGCTTGGATGTGCATGGAAAGAAGTGAAGATGAATATATCTATGCTTGGATGTGCATGGAAAGCAGAAGTGAAGATGAAGGTAGATATCTCAGCTTGGATGTGTGTGGAAAGAAGAAGTGAAGATGAAGACAGATATCTAAGCTTGGATGTGCATGGAAAGGAGAAGTGAAGATGAAGATAGATATCTAAGCTTGGATGTGCATGGAAAGCAGAAGTGAAGATGAAGATAGATATCTACGCTTGGATGTGCATGGAAAGGAGAAGTGAAGATGAAGGTAGATATCTCAGCTTGGATGTGCGTGGAAAGGAGAAGTGAAGATTAAGATAGATATCTAAGCATGGATGTGCATGGAAAGGAGAAGTGAAGATGAAGATAGATATCTAAGCATGGATGTGCGTGGAAAGGAGGGAAGATTAAGATGATAATGGATGTTGGAAAGGAGAAGTGAAGATGAAGATAGATATCTAGCATGGATGTGCATGGAAAGGAGAAGTGAAGATTAAGATAGATATCTAGCATGGATGCATGGATGTGCGTGGAAAGGAGAAGTGAAGATTAAGATAGATATCTAAGCATGGATGTGCATGGAAAGGAGAAGTGAAGATGAAGATAGATATCTAAGCATGGATGTGCGTGGAAAGGAGAAGTGAAGATTAAGATAGATATCTAAGCATGGATGTGCATGGAAAGGAGAAGTGAAGATGAAGATAGATATCTAAGCATGGATGTGTGTGGAAAGAAGTGAAGATTAAGATAGATATCTAAGCATGGATGTGCATGGAAAGGAGAAGTGAAGATGAATATATCTAAGCTTGGATGTGCATGGAAAGCAGAAGTGAAGATGAAGATAGATATCTAAGCTTGGATGTGCATGGAAAGAAGTGAAGATGAATATATCTAAGCTTGGATGTGCCTGGAAAGGAGAAGTGAAGATGAAGATAGATATCTAAGGTTGGATGTGCATGGAAAGAAGTGAAGATGAATATATCTAAGTTTGGATGTGCATGGAAAGCAGAAGTGAAGATGAAGATAGATATCTAAGCTTGGATGTGCATGGAAAGAAGTGAAGATGAATATATCTAAGCTTGGATGTGCCTGGAAAGGAGAAGTGAAGATGAAGGTAGATATCTAAGCTTGGATGTTGATGGAAAGAAGAGGAAATGAAGATATCAAAGCTTGGATGTGGAAGGAAAGAAGAGGAAATGAAGATATCAAAGCTTGGATGTTGATGGAAAGAAGAGGAAATGAAGATATCAAAGCTTGGATGTTGATGGAAAGAAGAGGAAATGAAGATATCAAAGCTTGGATGTGGAAGGAAAGAAGAGTGAAGATAAAGATCCTAAGCTACGATTGGACTTAGTTTCGATGTGGAAAGCAGGAAGGTAGCGCTACATTTTCTTTGATGTAGTAAAAGAACGAAAGGGGTAAAAATAAAAATAATCTGAATTCGTATTTATAAAGCAAGAATAAAAGAAGTCAGAATTCGTCTAAGTTGCCGTCAGGAATACCAGTCGAAAGTTACAGTAAAAACTGCAGTCGAAAAGTCAGTGAATCAGCGTATTTAGCGGGTAGATCGACGTGCTGGTTATGAGCCCCTATTTGAATGTATAATAAGAAGCGTATGTGCTATGAAAGTTCTCTGTAAACGGATATGATCCTTGATTCAGCAGTTATGAGATGAACTGACAGCGACTGCTTTCCGTATCTTTGGAGCCACCCCCAATAAGGAAACTGTCAACCCATTTATATGTTGAAATACATGAACTAAGTCCTGTATTTGTTGTTCTTTGTTTGTTTGACTGTATGTCCGTTCGTAAAAAGTGTGTGAAAACGTTCCCAACAGATTTAGAGTAGACTTCTAAAGAATCCTGATCCGGGCTGGAATCCTTAATGCTTTATTTTTTCAGGCGGAAGTATTATGGTTTTCTGACCGGTTTGTGTGTGTGTGTGTGTGTGTGTGTGCAATAAGAGAAGTTATCTACGGTAAGGCACTGTCTTAAAACTTCACAAACATTTTTTTTTTTCTACACAATCTCATTATTGGCAATTGTACAGACAGCAGACAGTGATAGCCTCATGTATCCGGCTTAAAAAAAAAACTGTAAACCTTGTAAGTAAAGCAAGTAAAGAAACTAAAATATTAAACCTTGCAAGTAAAACAATATAAAGTAAAACATTACGCTGATGTCTTTGGACCCCGAGCTAATCGAATTGAAAGTCTTGAAGTAGGAGACAAATTGTTAGTAGCCACGCCACACACTCGTTGTCATTTGTATCTTCAACACATTGACTTAATGATTCGCCTTCACTTCAAAGGTCTGAGAGCATCAAAGGTGGTCTCTCTCTCTCTCTCTCTCTCTCTCTCTCTCTCTCTCTCTCTCTCTCTCTCTCTGGGAAAGGTGTGAAGAATGTATATCATTGTTAGAGAGAGGCATGAAGGTATATCTGTTTCTATTTCAGACGCTACAGCTCTCTCTCTCTCTCTCTCTGGGAAAGGTGTGAAGAATGTATATCATTGTTAGAGAGAGGCATGAAGGTATATCTGTTTCTATTTCAGACGCTACAGATCTCTCTCTCTCTCTCTCTCTCTCTCTCTCTCTCTCTCTCTCTCTCTCTCTCTCTCTCTTAGAAGAAGAAGAAGAAAGCACGAAGCTTTGTTTGATAGAGAGACCAATACAGCTCTCTCTCTCTCTCTCTCTCTCTCTCTCTCTCTCTCTCTCTCTCTCTCTCTCTCTGAAAGGTATGACGGATGTATATCATTGTTAGAGAGAGGCATGAAGGTATATCTATTTCTGTTTCAGACGCTACTGCTCTCTCTCTCTCAGAGGAAGGTATGCCCATTAGCGAGGCCTGCGCAGCAGGCTATTTAGTTTGGGCATTAAAAAAAACCAGAAGCTTATAATCAATTTAAGAGGGAAAAAAGCATGACAGCATTTTCTTTCTAATCTTACTCGACGCCGGGACGTGTGTTAGGAATTTAAAGAACTATCTACAAAAATGTGTTTTAGAACAAAGAGATTATTTTCAACGAGTTTCCGCTGATGTTTTGGAAACCTGTTGGTTTCGAATTGACTTCTTTTGAGTAAATAATCAAACTGTTTGTGGTACTACTGCTTTTAATTGTAAGAATAAAAATTTTTAAACATATTTACAATTATTTTATTAAAAGAGGTAAATTTGGAGTTGGTAGAAGCTCATAGCCGTGTCATTGTGTATCATTATAACTAATCTTGTTATTACTACATCATGTGAATAAAATAGGAAGCGTGCCAAAGGTAAACAGTTGTTATTATTATTATTATTATTATTATTATTATTATTATTATTATTATTATTATTATTATTATTATTGGGAGACTGACGTCATACGGCAAATATATCTTTGAATTTGTGCAATTATTATTATTATTATTATTATTATTATTATTATTATTATTATTATTATTATTATTATTATTATTATTATTATTAAGAGACTGACGCCGTTAGGCAAAACTTTCTTTGAATTTGTGCAATTATCGAAATTGGGTAAGAATTATATTGTAAATCATGCTCTCTCTCTCTCTCTCTCTCTCTCTCTCTCTCTCTCTCTCTCTCTCTCTCTCTTCATGTATATGTTCTATGTTTGTGGATACCTTGTACCCTTGACAGCACGAAGCCATTAAACACAAAAACAACCACCTATGGATGACAGGTAATCCAGTCGTGTACATACAGGTATGTCAGCCACGCCCCTTTCCCTCTTAAATCAGTCATAAGATTCTCTCTCTCTCTCTCTCTCTCTCTCTCTCTCTCTCTCTCTCTCTCTCATATCATTGCAAAAAAGGAACCCGAGAACCTAATACCAAGACTATGAAACCCGAGAACTTGAAAACCAAGAACATGAAACCCAAGAACCCACGAATCTGAAACACAGTAACCTAAAACCCAAGAACCCGAGAACTTAAAACCCAAGAATCTGAAACCCGAGAACTTGAACCCAAGAACCTGAAACCCAAGAATCTGAAACCCGAGAACTTGAAACCCAAGAACTTGAAAACCAAGAACCTGAAACCCGAGAACCTAAGACCCATTAACCTGAAACTCAAGGTTATGAAACCCAACAACCTGAAACCCGAGAACTTGAAACCCGAGAGCCTGAGACCCATTAACCTGAAACCCAAGGTTATGAAACCCAACAACCTGAAGCCCGAGAACCTGAAACCCAAGAAACTGAGCCCCGAGAACCTGAAACCTGAGAACCTGAGACCCAGGAACATGAAACCCGAGAACCTGAAAACCCAAGGTTATGAAACCCAACAAACTGAAACCCGAGAATCTGCAACCTGAGAACCTGAAACCCAAGAACCTGAACCCCGAGAACTTGAAACCTAAGACCCAAGAGCATGAAACCCGAGACCTTAAATCCAAGAATTTGAGAACCTGAAACCCAAGAATATGAAACCCAAGAACTTGAAAACCAGAGAACCTGAAACCCCAGCACCTGAAATCCGAGAACCTGAAAACCGAACAACTTGAAACTCGAGAACCTGAGATCCATGAATTTGAAACCCAAAGTTATGAAACCTAAGAACCTGAAACCCAACAACCCGAAACCCGAGAACCTGAAACCCAAGAACATGAAACTCTAGAACACGAAACCCAAGAACTTGAAACCCTAAAACGAACGAAACACTAACAGAAATAGAAATGGCGATCTCCAAAACTGTAATCATTTCCGTAACTTATATCATTGACGGAAAACAGCGTTCAGGCGCCCACGTCCACGCCCGCGTCTCCGCCTTCTCCGGATTGGTTATCATCAACCCATGAAAAGGACGTAACGCTTCCCTTCTTCAGGAACCTGGTGTTGATGATGACGTCACTGCCGTTAGCGAACGAACGAAGAGAAAGAGAAAGAGTTTTCGTAAAGGTTGATAATTATCTGACTTTATGGAGACAGCGCCTCTTCATCTCAGAGATAGTAATCGGGGGAAAATGGAAGGCCTGCCACTTCGGGGGCGGGGGTGAGAGAGAGAGAGAGAGAGAGAGAGAGAGAGAGAGAGAGAGAGAGAAACATCCACTTAATATGGCCATTTAATCTGTAGTCATTGGTAGATAAAATACCAGTAAATAGATAGAGATATACAGAAAGAAAGAGGGGTATAAAGTTGGAGAATGAACAAGATGAGATAGATAACTTTGACGGATAAGTTGGGGGGAGAGAGGGAGGTGGAAAATGGACAAGATTGGAGAGATAATGTAGACATAAGTATATGGAGAGAGAGAGAGAGAGGAGAGAGAGAGAGAGAGAGAGAGAGAGAGAGAGAGAGAGAGAGAAACGAATACAAAGACAGACTGACGGAGAAACCAACAGGAAGGCAAAATGCTCCCAAGCCATTCGAAGCCGATCGGAATCCTTCATTGGAGAATATCCTACAGGTCTTGGCCCACTTCGCCGAATCCTTGGAGTCCTTGGGGCGAAACCGGTAAGGTACACTCCAAGGAGCCCGTCTTAGCAAGGCAATAGAATTAATCCCGGATAAGCGATCCCTTGAGGTACTGAGAGAGGACTCCAGTGCTCATGCTCTCTCTCTCTCTCTCTCTCTCTCTCTCTCTCTCTCTCTCTCTCTCTCTCTCTCTCATCTTCCAGACGCACCTAGACCAAGAACTATACGTTAATTTTTTCCGAGAGAATACTCATGCATGTGTATATTGTTTCACCCATAGAAGAGAAATAGAATCCTTATTTTCTTTCTCAAATATGTTTGAGAATAATCATTTTCCATTTTGTCATAATTGTGGAAATCAGTCACCTACTGTTTTTATTGATTTTATTTACCTATTTATTCATCTTTTATTATTATTATTATTATTATTATTATTATTATTATTATTATTATTATTATTATTCTGTATTTATTTTGTAAATCAATATACAAAGAAAAAATAAAACCCAGGGTTCACACTTGCAAACGACAGAGCAATTAAACTGCACTAGGAATTATGCTAAAGCCATTGATACCATGATACCGCCGTGAAACAGGTCTCCTCTCCCGAGGTCGAAACCATTAATATGACAATGGACCCAAATTCATTCGAAGTAGCTGAATTCCAGCTTTCAAATTATTCAAATTACACCGTAACGTGCTAATTCTGACTAGCTTCGTTCCAAAATATTTTGAGAGAAAGAGAAAATGAAAGGATTTTTTTTTTCTTGGGTGCTGTGTTGTAAGAAAAAGACGATACTCGATGTTAAAAGCTTGCCAAATTATAATTTTGTCTTTGTATAAGGCGTAAAGGTTCGAGCTTTGCGGGATCGTTAAGTTATAAGCCGTCAGCTTTCGCATGGCGTTCGCCTTCTGTCGTGAGGATTAACCAACGGAAAGAAATATTTTGCATATAAATATAAATAAACTGTATATACATATATATACATACACATATATGTATATGTATGTATGTATGTATATATATATAGTATATATAGTATGTATATATATATATATTTAAATATACATATATGTAAATATAAAATATATATATATATATATAATATATATATGTATATGTGTATATATATATACATACAAATTTATATGTATGTATATAATATATATATATATATATATATATATATATATATATATATATATATATATATATATATATATTTATATTTATATATATATATTTAAATACATATATATATATATATATATATATATATATATATATATATATATATATATATATATATATGAAAAATGTAAATAAACACATCGTGCTGTAATCACAGCAAATCGTTTAAAAATCACAAAAAGCATACTCATTAATTTCTTACAAAAACGGTAGACAAATACCTAGATTCCTCTCATATTATTAGTGAATTAACTTATGTATTACATTTTCCTCTGTTTTTCCCAAAACCCGCTCATTGGTCTTCATTACGAGGCCTCCCACGAGAAGTGTGTTCGTTTATATGCAAATTGCCATTCCATTAAGGGGAATAATAACTGTTTACTGCTAAGCCCTAGGTTTGGTGTATGACATAATGTTGCCTAACGGAATTAATGGATGCAATAGATAACACTTGTACAGTGGAACCTGTATCTACGAGCACAACCGCGAGTCGAATTGTTAGTCTTTTATCACAAACTCATGAAAAATTGCTTACGATACGTCGGCAGTTAGCGGCTTGTTTTCAATATTTTATTGTTTATAATAAAATACGTATAAAACAAGCCCAAGTATCAGTCTGTTACCACAAACTTATGAAAAATTACTTACGATACTTTGGTCTGGTGGCCTGTCGCGGTAACACATAAAACGTTGTTTATTTATGGTAAATTTCATTTAGTTTCCATTAAAGGTAAGTGTAAAATTACATATCATTTCATACTTTATTCCGGTAACACAACTTACTGTAATAATTATGCTTGTTTTTCATTGTTTTATTATAAGCAACAAGTTTTGTACCTACCTGTATGCTCACCGTAGGCTATGCCTAGCCTAGCCTACGGCGCTCGGTCTAACATCTGTAATATGGCCGCAAGGCAGTTTTTTGATACATTTAAAAGTAAAAAAATAGTGCGTCTATTAGGCCACCAATACAGTATTTCTCAATCAATACTGCGTATACTGTTACCAAAAGCTCAATTATTGTGCCTGAAAATGTTTTTCATGAGGGTATTTTGGGGCTGGAAAACCAATTAATCCCTT
>NC_089791.1:51320382-51340382 GCF_040412425.1 Macrobrachium rosenbergii | reverse complement strand
ATAAAAAAAGCACTATTCAGTATATATGACATCAACGCTGCAGATTACTCGGACATTAAACTGAGGCGCGTCTCCCGGATATTTAGGAAATAGCATCGGCTTAAAACACGCAGGAAATTGAAATTTGATTTGGTTCAGAAATGAAATTGTGCGGACTTTGTTCACTGTTTAATCATGTTTCCCCTGCAAAATAAACTCTACCCATCATTAAATGTTAACGCACCTTTCTGCCGACTTCATGGCTAAGTGAATTTAGCTAATGATATTTTCGGCAAATGATTTTACCGGTGGGACATTCTGTCGGCAGAATAAAACCAGCAGGGCTATTTTTTTATTATTTAAAGGATCTTATTTATTAATTAACTCGTATGAGCTCCTCTGATTAATGGTCAGTTTGAATTTAGTGGTTAGTGGTTTTATGTCGAAGCCATGTACATATATATAAATATATATATATATATATATATATATATATATATATATATATAGTATATATATATATATATACGAGTATATATATATGTGTGTGTGTGTATATATATTTAGAAATATACATGTGTGCATATATGCATGTTTGTATGAATGTATATTTATACATGCAGTACATACATGTATATGTGTTGATATATATATATATATATTATATACATATATATATATATATATATATATATATATATATATATATATATATATGTGTGTGTGTGTGTGTGTGTGTGTGTGTGTGTGTGTGTGTGTGTGTGTGTGTGTGTGTGTGTGATATATATACAGTATATATATGTATATATAAACTATATATATATATATACATATATATGTATATATTATAAACTATATATATATATTATATATATATGTATATATATAAATATATATATACATATATGTACAGTAAAACAGGAAGAGGGATACAGAGAGAGCCTAATGATTTGTCGGTTGACAGGGCAGTAGGGCGTATAAGCGAGACGCCCATGCCCGTAAGCGGCATGGCCGTACTCAGTGACTGCCCTGAACCGCGTCTGCTTGAGCCAGACTTGATCGGAACTAGATAGGAACGGTGACTAGAGACAAAACTGATCAGGGAACTGGTCTTCGAAAGTGCAAGTTTCAGGTTGTTTAATCATAGAAAATGTGCTCTGTGGTTCGAGATAAAAGATAAACTGAGTCTAAGAAGACAGAATTTGTCGAGCAATTGTGGGCCTCATCTAAGCTTTTATCATTTTATATCGTGAGAAATAGAAATTTAATTAAGAAATGTGTTTATTGCTCCAGTTAATAGATAAATCAAGTCTAGGAAGAGAGGGTTTTGAGTAATTTTGGCCGTCATATAAGAGTTTATCATTTTATATCATGAACAGAATTAGAAATTTAATTTAACAATCAGGTTTTCGTGAAGGATCAGGAATAAATTTTTCGGCAGTCTTCCAAGGTGTAGCCATTACTTAGGTTTTGTGCAGGCTTCCCTTTGGCCCCCTAGATGCAACCCCTTTCATTCCTTTGACTGTGCCTCCGTCCATGTTCTCTTTCTTCCATCTTACTTTCCTCAACCCTCTCGTAATAATTATTTCATAGTGCAACTGCGGGGTTTGCCTCTTGTTACACCTTTAAGATCTTTTTTACTGTCAGTTTCCATTGCAGAGCTGAATGACCTCATAGGTCCCAGCGCTTGGCTTGGGCCTAAATTTTATAATCTAGTCCATTGTCTGCTTGACCTGATAGCGGGTATTTAAACTTGCTACCCGCGCTTGGATAAAAACTCTATTAATTTCAGGCAGTAATGATATGAAGAATCCATTGGCAAAGTCCAAAATAAGTTCATTGTTACATTACAGAAATTAATATTAAAAACGTCTATAAAAGGCATGCCTTCTCTAACACGCGAGAAGAATGCATTCCTGATCAACAAATATAAGCCAGATAACTTTTAAAATCCATTCAACTCTTCCTTGGATAATATCCTAAGTCTCCATACAGTTTTAGTTAGGTTTAATAGTAAACTTTCGGGATATACCTTTAACGGACAGGTGAGATCGACAGTTGAGCAAACAATTAAATGTATATCGCTTAAATTTCTCGAGGAGAGTTGTTAGTTTTCATAGTGCTCAGTTTTTGGGTCATTGAGTTTATATGATATATATATATATATATATATATATATATATATATATATATATATATATATATATATATATATATATATATATTGTTTGTAAATAAATATGTATATATATACATTGATATATATATATATATATATATATATATATATATATATATATATATATATGGTTTGTGTATACATATACATATTACACATATATATATACATGTATACACACACATATACATATATATTATAAATACATATATCAGTGTATATATATACATATATATATATATATATATATATATATATATATATATATATATATATATATATATATATATATATATATATATATATATATATGTATATATAAAACGAACGAGACTTATGCATTCATGCAGTAGATATTTACTACCCGACCAAAGATTTCCAATTCCTCTTGTGTCTGGACGCTCGTATTCTACATCAAATTAGAGAGAGAAAGAGCGCGTCATTTATTTATAAATGTCGCGAATAACGAACATTACAACAACCACCGTAATTAGAGTATTACGGAAGACTGACCAGCTGCTGCTGTTCGGCCATTAGCGTACCCAAATCATAACAGTCAATTAATCGCGTATATTTTCCGTTGACCGTCTCTAATTAATAAATAATAAAGGGATCCTCTTTGCTTAATTATACAGCCATTACCATAATTGGAAAATAATTCGAGTGACGTCCAGAATGTGTAGAAATTTTATATAATATATATGTATATACGTATATACATATATATCCATAATATATATATATATATATATATATATATATATATATATATATATATATATATATATATAGATAGATAGATAGATAGATAGATAGATAGATAGATAGATAGATAGATAGATAGATAGATATATGTATATTATATACATGTATATGTAAATGGGATAAAATGCCTTGTATACAAGATTAGAAGTTATATATATATATATATATATATATATATATATATATATATATATATATATATATATATATATATATGTAAATGGATAAAATGGTTTTGTATACAAGTATACAAAAATCTTCTTTATGATTCTTAATTGCTCGGAAAATCACGATTCATGAGAATGTCTCCGCAGAGCCTCTCAATCGGAGAAATAATAATACCCAGAGCTCTGAAGGATATTGTAATTAGAGCAAGGGGGTGGGAGGGAGGGAGGTGGGGTGGCGGTGGGGGGGGAGGGCTTCGTCTGATTCCTCTATTGTCCCGAACGCGTCTGTCGTGATTGTGATTATTATAATTATTATTATTATTATTGTAATCATCTGTAATGCTGGGCTTTATCAGTACAAGTATCATTATGGATGTTTCCTGTTATTTTTATTAGTACTAGTATCATTACTGATATTAAATCCGGAACCATTATCATCATTATTATTAGTATTTTCAAATATTGTCCAGCTGTAATTGTCGGTATTATTGCATTCTAATCTATTATTATTATTATTATTATTGTTATTATTATTATTATTATTATTATTATTATTATTAAGTGCGAGTTGCATATCATATATTCAGAATAAATTTTCAGACAGTTCATTATTAATGTTATGAATTAATATTCTCTTGGAGAGTATTTACTGTATTCATTTATGTATTTTTTATTCATTATATTTCATTCATTCATGCATTTAAACATTACTTATTATTACCATTATCATTATCATTATATCTGGGGACAGATCCGGTGTAATTTACCTTTTTATGTTAAATTCCTTATTATTAATGTTTTGTGATTTTTATGTTAAATTCCCTATTAGTAATTTTTATGTTAAATTCTTTATTAATGTTTTATGATCAAGTCTTATCTCCAGGAACCCCTCGTAGTGGGTAGTGCTGTCAGTGCACCTCATGTTGTGCACTGTAGGCATTACTTGATGTTCTTTGCAGCGTGCCTTCGGCCCCTAGCTGCAACCCCCTTTGTTCCTTTTACTGTACCTCCTTTCATGTTCTCTTTCTTCCATCTTACTTTCCACCCTCTCCTAACAATTGATTCATAGTGCAACTGCGAGATTTTCCTCCTGTTACACCTTTCAAACTTTTGCTGTCAGTTTCCGTTTCAGCCCTGAATGACCTCATTGGTCCCAGTGCTTGGCCTTTGGCCTACATTCTATATTAAATTCAATTCAGTTCAATTCGATATCTCCAGGATCCAGCCCTTTCAAAAATAAAGTCTTTTATTAGAATATTAATTGAACAGTCTGAAAGAAAATTTAATTTGAGAAAATGAAGATTAAATTAAGGGATATAAAACTTCCATTAATCTTTCGACACAAATTGCTTAGATTTTAGAGTGAAAGTTTTATAATAAAAATGAAATTCAATAAAAGCAACTGACTGAAGTCCTCATTCTCACTTGCTTTCATTTTTAACCTCATTCTCACTTTCCTTTTGTACCTCATTCTCACTTACTTTCATTTTTTTTACTTCATTCTCTCTTACTTTCATTTTGTACCTCATTCTCACTTACTTTCATTTTGTGCCACATTCTTACTTGCTTTTTTTTGTATTTCATTCTCACTTACACTCATTTTGTACATCATTCTCATTTTCATTTTTTACCTCATTCGCACTTTCATTTTGTACATCATTCTCATTTTCATTTTTTTACCTCATTCGCACTTTCATTTTGTACATCATTCTCATTGTCATTTTTTTACCTCATTCGCACTTTCATTTTGTACCTCATTATCACTTACTTTCGTTTTTTTTACTTCATTTTCTCTTGCTTTCATTTTGTACCTCATTCTCACTTACTTTCATTTTGTGCCTCATTCTTAATTACTTTCATTTTGTATCTCATTCTCACTTACACTCATTTTTTACCTCATTCTCACTTTCATTTCGTACACCATTCTCACTTTCGTTTTTTTTATCTTTCTCACTTACTTTCGTTTTTACCTCATTCTCACTTGCTTTCATTTTGTACCTCATTCTCACTTACTTTCATTTTGTACGGAGACGGTTTTCATTATAAACTTTTCTGCATGACTGTAAATTTTCGACAATGAAAGAGAAACGAAGCGTATTATTTTTTTTATTGTTTTACTGTTTGTTTAAGCAAGATCATCTTCAGATACGGGAATTAGAATACGGAAATACTCGTTGATTGGGTCGAGCGTCGAAGGTTTTTTTTGGGGGGGGTAGGGGGTGTGTGTCAACGACCTCTGTTAATGACAGGTAGGTCGTCTCACCTGCCAAATTTGGCTGCCTTCAGCCAGGTGGGGAACACTTGCCTCCCACTCTCGTACTCTGCTCTGTGCATTAATCCGCTGTACCGTGTGGCCTTGCACAGTCTGAGATTCGAGTGACCTGGCCTGAGGGTACACTCAGGTACACTCGTCTTTCTGCTGCTTAATTATTTTAGTAGCACTTGCTTCTTTGGTGTTGTGTGTGACTTATAAAATAGTTTTGCTTATAAAGTAATATGATTTTTTATTTTATTTCTGTATTTGCTTCTTAATTGCATACGGACATTCTGTCTTCAAAATCAGCTGATCTGTGTAACTGTTCAATAATAATAATAATAATAATAATAATAATAATAATAATAGATATACTTAGACCCAGACGGCCATAATAATGATTAATTGCGAAGTGCACTCCCAGACTAGCAAGCCGCCCCCCCCCTCTCTCTCTCTCTCTCTCTCTCTCTCTCTCTCTCTCAGAGAGAGAAGATAGAAACACACCATGAATGTGTCTTTTAAACCCCAAACTTTTTCCTTTCTTTCTCTCTTTCGCTATCATGGGAAGGTCATGAAAGCATATCTGTTAGAGGCACTCACATCTCTCTCTCTCTCTCCTGAGAAAGACCATCTCTCTCTCTCTCTCTCTCTCTCTCTCTCGGAGAAAGACCATGCAGGTGCATCTTAGAGATGATTCAGAGATCTCTCTCTCTCTCTCTCTCTCTCTCTCTCTCTCTCTCTCTCTCTCTCTGAGAAAGACCATGCAGGTGCATCTGCTAGAGATGTAAATAGCTTCTCTCTCTTGGAGAAAGGCCATGAAGGTGTATCCGATAGAACTATTTACATCTCTCTCTCTCTCTCTCTCTCTCTCTCTCTCTAAGAATTTAAAAGACCCACCCACAGCTGATTTTAGCAGATAATCCAAATATTTATCTTCGCACGGTCGCCAACAAACACGCTCACCAAAGCGTCAAAACTCATATCAGGATTACACGTCCAGTGACGCCAGAGTTGACTAACCAATCAGATTCCTAATATATTATTTGCACATCAAAAGGCGCACCGCAAACAGTTTTGGTTTGTCCCGCAAACGCAAAATCAGAGCAAACAATGAGCTCCCTGCCCCCTCAACTCCCACACACACACAATTTCGAGGTTGGGTAAATAAGTTAATAAAGGGATGATTCGGCCGTTTGATCCGATCGGTAACTAATCACTAATCCTATATATAATCCTGTATAAACCTCTATATAAATATATAAATATAAGAGAGGCGATTACCAGATGACAAACAGGTGTGATATTTGATGATATTTATAAAACACTGATGATGAAAATGTATTTTTACTTGATTAATTAGTATTTAATGATAGTTCAAAAACACTGAAAATAAAATGTGTGGTTTTAATGATCTGTTAATATTTAATGATGGTTATAAAACACTGATGATAAAGCTATGGTTTTATTGATCTGTCAGAAGGCGACTGTTGAACAATAAAAAGCTTGTTATTTTGTGGTATTTCAGCAGACAAATGATAGTATTGTATAGGATAATTAATATATAAAATGAAAAATTAAATAATAGAAAGGCGAGCGATTTGGTGATATATATGTGTGTATATATATGTGTGTGTGTGTAAAGAGGAAAAATTAATAATATGTGACAGCAAGATGTAAGACTCAAATGTAAGATTATCAATTATTGGGTATTATAAAAATGAAGTTAATAATGAATGGACGGAAAGCAGAAAAGACTCGGTTGTAAAAGTAGGCTTAAACAGCCCTAACAAACTGGAAACGAAAGAACTTAAATTTATTAAATGTTTTAAAACTCACCAATCCCGTGAAACCATTTTCTCTGTTGGCTGATTAACACTTGAGATTTCGTACGTACCTGCAGAGAAAAATTAAGAACAGGGGTTAGAATGAGGAAAAACATAATTTCCTAGTAAGGTAGGTAGGCGAGATAGTAACAAGGTACTATGGAATATCTAGAGATTAAATTCCAATATTATAAGGTTAATTGCATTGTATGAAATATACTTGATAAATATAGGGATATATATAATCTGACGTACGGATTTTAATAAAATTATTCAGAAATGTTTTATCTAAAGGTATCAGAAGTAAATCACATAAACATATCTGTTTTATTTCGCGTTTATAAAAAAAAAGAAAATTAAATATTTCACATCATACCGTACTGCAAAGAAACGGAAGAATATGGCATCCTCTCCAAGTAATGTACATTTCATGTTAAAATAGTAAAAACTCATATATATTGTTTTTATCTCTTGTTTAGAGTAAATGAAAAATATTTATTTCATAGCGAGTACTAAAAAAAAAAAAAAAAAAAAAAAAACAGAAGTATTTCATTCTTTCCAAGCGATATTTATTTACAGTCAAAATATGCTGCCTATTCGAGCAGTGGAAAATTGAGTTTTTGGTTAGCCGCTACTACCGGTTCCCTCCCCGCCCCCTTGGGACATTGGCTGGTGGAGGAGGAGGGGGAGGGTGGTGGTGGGGAGGGGAGAGTTCCATGACCCATTTGGGTTAATTCAGCCTACCGCCCATTAACTTGCTATTTTTCCTTCTAGACTAGCATATTAATCCCGCCTTTGGATCGTCACTCCTTCCTCCTACTGAGAAATAATTTTCTTTCTTGATGCCCCTTTCTGATCTAGGCCGGCGAAAATAAGAAAAACAAGTAAAAAAATTCGCCGAAGTTCTTCGACGTAATCGAGTTTTTCTGTAGAGCGTATAATGCTGTATAAAACTCTCAGCCACGGCCCATGAAACTCCCACCCGCGGCCCATGAAACTTTCAGCCACGGTCCGGTGGTGGCCTGTGTTGTTGGCATCTATAGCGTGCCAGTCGCACGATCCATGGTTAACTTTAACTTTAAATAAAATAAAAACTACTAAGAGGGGCTACAATTTGGGTATGTTTGATACTGAGGGTGGATGATCAACACACTTTGCAGCCCTCTAGCCTCAGTGGTTTTAAGGTCCGAGGGCGGAGATAGAAAGTGCGGACGGACAGATAGTTATCTCTGGCTAGCTTTCTTTTACAGAAAACTAAAAAAAGAAGAAGGAAACGAGACTTTCACGTAAGTTTTTATACAAGCTAGGAAAAACAGCATTGGCAGGTTCAAAGGAAATTTGATTTCCATTCAACAAGACTCCCATGGGGGGATCCGTATTCGTTATTTCTATCTTCAAAAGCAGGCCAGAAGGAGCAGAGAGAGAGAGAGAGAGAGAGAGAGAGAGAGAGAGAGAGAGAGAGAGAGAGAGAGAGAGAGAGAGAGACTCTAAAAATCTCACAAACCTCGAACAATAAGTTGCCAACTTATTATTGGTCGGGGAAATGAATCTCTTGATTGATTCTTCAAGAGCTTCGAAGTCCATTAACGAAAATTACCTTTTGTCATCCAATGAAGACGAATTTACCAAACCTCTCTTCAGTCGGGAAAGATCTAAGTCGACGAAAGACTTTTATTGGAATGCGTTATCTCCCGAGGAAACAATGCGAGCAGACAACAAAGACCTCTCTCTCTCTCTCTCTCTCTCTTCGATAACTGATAACTGATATTTAAAGCCTTTGACTTGAAAAATTCTCATCTCGGAAACATTTTAAAACTTCCCATTTTAAGTTTGGGAGTTACTCTCATTCTCCCCTCATTCTAAGTTTGTAATTACTACCTCTCTCCCCATTCTAAGTTTCCAGTTACTACTCCCCTCTCTTCTAAGTTTGTTAGTTTCACTTTTCCCATCTCCAAGTTTCTAAGTTTGCTCTCTCTCTCCATTCTCAGTTACTACTTCTCTCTCTCTCTCTCTCTCCCTCTCTCTCCTCTTCTTTATGTGCAAAAAGGACCTGAATTGAGGGCACCTTTGAATACCGGCGCTTTGCAAGAAATCAAAAATATCTGCTGCTGAATGTTCAAACGTCAAGAAAATGCACAAATGCTTTGAAGAACTTTAAACAAAATTTTTGTTGATTTTGATTTATCTTAGAGGAAATGGTGCAGCCATTTTAAAGACGTCATAAAATATTTTTAAAGGCTGACTTAAGTTTTGTAAAATTTGTCATTTTTTACTCTTTTTAGGATATGGAATTCTATGCTTTCATTTTGTTCGATCTTCCTATCCATTCATTCATTCCTTGAGACTTCCTTCACTCATACCTCTTCAATAACTAATTTTTCCCGTAGGGGGTAGTGCCATCAGTGCATCTCAGGCGGTGCACTGTAGGCATTACTTCTGGTTCTTTGCAGCGTCCCTTCGGCCCCTAACTGCAAGCTCTGTCATTCCTTTTGCTATACTTCCGTTTTTATCAACTCTTCCATCTTACTTTCCACTCTCTCCCAACAATGGTTTTCCGTCTGTTCCACCTTTGAAAGCTTTCTATTCTCAATTTCCTTCCAAGGAAGAATGACGTCATGAAGCCAGTTCTGGCTTTTGCCTAAAATTTTATGTTCCATTCCCGATTAATTCATTTTCTTCTTATTCATGTAGTCATGTATCCATTCCCTCGTAACTATCAATTTATTTCCTTTGCGCCATTCCAGTTTTGCCTTTTATTCATTTTCTTCTTTTTCATCTAATCATTCATCTATTCCTTCATAACTATCGATTTAATTCCTTTACACCTTTCAAGTTTTGCATTTTTAGTCACCGTATCTCATAGTGGAAAAATATTACTCATGATTACCAATGATTCGTTTGCTACATGCGTTTCCATCACACTCAAAGGCTTTTGTTGCTAATTAAGTTCAGGTTCCTTTTTGAAAACTACCTACTTCGCAATGTATATATGATTTTGCAAAGGCGCGAATTACCATCTAAATTAGATACTTGCATATCACACTCCTTTTCATTTTGGAATTCGATATGTGTTTTTTATTTATTTTTTTGTTTTGTTTTGTGTTGAGACTATCGACTTGAGTGTCGTGCGTGTTTTTGCAATATGAATAATTTTTTTTTTGTCTGACCTTGTGTCTGTCTGTCTGTTTCTCGGCGTATTTGTCGGCTAATCCCAGTCCAGCGAAAATGGCAAAGATGTTCTTGACAAGAATGGCATCTCTCTCTCTCTCTCTCTCTCTCTCACTCTCTCTCTCTCTCTCCAGCTCTTGACCACTTTTTTTCACTCGAGAAAATATTATTCTCTCTTCTCCTCTTTGACCCACTTTTTCTTCACTGGAGATTAAATATTCTCTCTCTCTCTCTCTCTCAGCTCTTTGGACCACTTTTCTTCACTTATAAATATCTCTCTCTCTCTTTGCACCACTTTCTTTCTCAATCAGATGACTGACCTTGGACCGTTTTTCTTCACTCAGGTAAAATCTCTCTCTCTCTCTCTCTCTCTCTCTCTCTCTCTCTCTCTCTCTCTCTCTCTCTCTCTCACACAACATTATTATGGACCACCTTTCTTCACTCAGATAAAACATTCTCTCTCGCGCTTTCTCTTTCTCTCTTTGTTCTGAAACTAATCGAGGCAAAATA
Source organism: Macrobrachium rosenbergii (assembly GCF_040412425.1). Lineage (NCBI taxonomy): Eukaryota > Metazoa > Arthropoda > Malacostraca > Decapoda > Palaemonidae > Macrobrachium > Macrobrachium rosenbergii. The sequence goes on along the minus strand of NC_089791.1, from coordinate 51,329,537 downwards.
AATACCAATAATTTTTAATCCTCGGAACGGAATAAAGATTAGTGTAATAGCTATTGCATTAATGATCCATTTATATATTGATTTCTAACTTGAAATCCTTTCCATCCATCTGTGTCTTGGTGTTATTAGAGGAGAGCTTAAGAATAATGTGAAGACAGATAAAAAGAAACGGTTCAATCAATAACGTTGCTTTCGGTTTGTGCGTCCAGACGTCCACACCCCACCACAATCACGACCGTCCTACAGCAAGATCCCTTGCTAATGATATTAGTTGACAATGGGTCTGGTATGTACTTGGATCGGTGACCATCCGAGAATGCATAGTCGCCTATGGCACATGAACTCTCATTTTCATTTGTGGGGAGTATGGGCGTGGGACTAGTGACGTCATCCAAAAAATAAATGTTTCTACATATGTGGGAAATGTGGGTGTGGGGCTAGCGACCTCATCCCAAAAAAGGAATATTTGTACATCTGTGGGGAATATGGGTGCGGGCCAGCGACGTCATCACCAAAAAAGGAATACTTGTACTTTATGGAAATATGGGGTGGGCTAGCGACCTCATCCCAAAAAAGGAATACTTGTACATCTGTGGGGAATGTGAGCGTGGGGCTATCGACCTCATCCCAAAAAAGGAATACTTGCACATCTGTGGGGAATGTGAGCGTGGGACTAGCGACCTCATCCTTAAAAAAGGAATACTTGTACGTCTGTGGGGAATATGGGTGTGGGGAAGGACCTCATCCCAAAAATGGAATACTTGTACATCTGTGGGAATATGGGTGTGGGGCTTATGCACCTCATCCCAAAAAAAGGAATACTTGTACATCTGTGGGGAATATGAGTGTGGGGCTAGCGACCTCATCCCAAAAACGGAATACTTGTACATCTGTGGGGAATGTGAGTGTGGGGCTAGCGACCTCATCCCAAAAAAGGAATACTTGTACATCTGTGGGGAATATGAGTGTGGGGCTAGCGACCTCATCCCAAAAACGGAATACTTGTACATCTGTGGGGAATATGAGTTGGGGGGGCTGAAGGACCTCATCCCAGAAACGGAATACTTGTACATCTGTGGGGGGATGTGAGTGTGGGGTTAAAGGACCTCATCCCAAAAAAGGAATACTTGTACATCTGTGGGGAATATGGGTGTGGGGCTAGCGACCTCATCCCAAAAACGGAATTGTTGTACATCTGTGGGGAATATGGGTGTGGGGCTAGCGACCTCATCCCAAAAAAAGGAATGCTTCGAAATTTAACAACAAACCCGAGGAGTCTGGAAGGAAAGTCTGTGGGCATCAACGAGGAACAAAGAGAAGCCAGCATTCGTAAGTGAAGAGAATAAAAGAAAAAGCGAAAGAGAGAGAGAAGGAGTCTCAGGTGCTATTCTGTCAACCGTGGAGACTTTATTATTCCTAAATGTCCTTCTAAGGAAACTTTATGACGTCATACGCTAGCTACCTTGGCGGCGCGTGTGCGCGCCCTCTATGCTGATGCTCGAGTTTAGGAGATTCCATTTTGGGGTCCTTCGTTCGTCTTTGCTTTTATGCCTTTTTTTTCTAATTTAAATTTTTTTTGGACTATAGAGATTTTTTCATCTAATTTCATTCGAACATTAAGATTTGTGTGTACAATTATCGTATCACTTGATGTATTTTTTTTTAATAGGCTGTACTGTCTTCCTGTGTGTACGAACAAATTCGTACTGGGTGCGTTTATACTGATGCAAAATGTCGAAATGACATTGTGGTAAAAGAAAAAAAAGCAAATTCTGTTTCCACATTTCCATTTTGCTTATTCAGTCTCGAAATAAACTCAGTAAGACGAATCAGTTCCAAGTCCTTTTTTTTTTTTTTTTTTTTGTCAGTTCATGCTGTTGACTTTTGAAAAACTGAGCAGCGACTAGTGAGCACTGCCTTTTTGACACGACCATTCATTAGCAAATCTTGTCCTTCCATCGCAATTTTTCCGCTTCGTGACATATAAGGCACCGTCGGAGATCTAAAATATACAGCACCATATCTGAAGCATCAGCATATGCTGTCTGGAAGCGTACGGACATGTGGGCATGTAGGATCATTAATTTATATAGGAAAATTATTACCTGTTTATATATCTTCAAGTATACAAAAAAAAAAAAAGCTTTGCAGATTGTATCGCTATTACGAGTATTTGAAGGAGCTTCTGTCGATATTATTAATCTATTCTTATTTACTACTGCTTAATATTTTAGAGTCAATATATGAAAAGCTATGGAATATAATGACTCCCCAACATACTGCATTGTTTTCTAGACCCAATTCTTGCGTAAGTCTCTTCTCCATTTCTTTTTTTGATCAGTCTGAACTCCCACTTTTCTTCATGTTAATATTTTATTTGCTAAAATTGCTCCAAACTTCAGAAGCAGCGAAGTTTTTCGTTTGCCTAACGGAAGTTATTTACCGTGTCTGAATTACCTAAAATATAAAAGACTACACCAGTTCTGGTCGTGAATCCTGCTGTCATATTTTTACAAGGCTGTATATTTTAAAAAATTTCTTTCTAATTATTTATTCCAGTCTAAATGATCCCAGTTCCATATTATCCTAGTCTCAGATTATCTGAATTAATATTTTTTTATTTCTTCCTAATCCACTCCTAATCCTAATTTCATTCTAAATGATCCCAGTTCCAAGTTATCCTAGTCTCAAAATTATCCTATTTCTTTTATTCTCTCCCTAATTCCAGTCTAAATTATCCCAGTTCCAAGTTATCCTAGCATCAAATTATCTTAATTTTTTTATTTCTTCTTAATTCCAGTCTAAATAATCCCAGTTCCAAGCATCGTAGCTCAAATTATCTTAATTTTTTTTCATATCTTCCTAATTATTTATTCCAGTCTAAATAATCCCAGTTAGAATAGATCCCAGTCTCAGATTATCTTCATTTTAAAATTTCTTCCTAGTTTCTTCCTAATTCCAGTGTAAATTATACCAGTTCCACGTTATCCTAGTCTTCAAATTATCTTATTTTTTTTCATACAGATTTCTTTCTAATTCCAGTTTAAATTATCCCAGTTCCACGTTATTCTAGTCTCAAATTATTTTAATTTTTTACAAATTTGTTTCTAATTCCAGTGTAAATTATCCTATTCTAAAATTATCTGAATTTATTTTTTTTATTCCTTCCTAATCGAATTCTAACCCAAATCCCAGTCTAAATGATCCCAGTTTTCCAAATTATCCCAGTCGCAAATTATCCGATTGAAAAGTTACGCGTCACAAGCCTTTGGGTTTAAATAGCTCTCTCAATGCAAAACAGCTGCATGTTAATGATATCTGAGTCTCTGGCTGCTGGGTTTTGCTCTCGATATGAAACCACATTTGCATATATTGCTGGCAGTGAGGCAATACTGAAGACGCACCACAGTTGGGTATTCACTTCAACTTATTAGAAGGTCGACGCTAATTTGATAAGTGAATGCAAGGGGATCTCTCTCTCTCTCTCTCTCTCTCTCTCTTGGAGAAAGGCCATGAAGGTGTATGTGTTAGAGATATTTATATTTTTCTCTAATACACCTCTTGGAGAAAGGCCATGGAGGGTGTATGTGTGAGAAACATGTACATTTTCTCTAATAGAAACATTTCATTTTTCTCTCTCTCTCTCTCTCTCTCTCTCTCACTCTCTCTCTCTCTCTCTCTCTCTCTGAGAAACGCCTTGGAGTGTGTATGTGTTGGAAATATTTACATTTGTCTCTAATACTTGCATCTCTCTCTCTCTCTCTCTCTCTCTCTCGTTTTATGTATGTATGATGTGATGCCAGTTTTAGTAACCATAAATCAATCGGACAAATTTTTATATGTGTGAATGTATATGTATATGTATGTATAAATATGTATATATACATATATATATAATATATATATATATATATATATATATATATATATATATATAGAAACAGATAAATAGATACATACATACATACATACACACACATGTATATATTATTATATATATATATATATATATATATATATATATATATATATATATATGTATATATATTATATATATATTATTCCCCTTCAATAGGGAGACAGAGAGGAGCAGCATCCATCTTTAGCTGTAATTCCATCCTTATGACCACCTGTCCAGCCCCTTAATGACCAGCTGATGGATGGTGATGATATCACGGAAAGAAAATAAGGAAAGAGAGGAAAAAAGAATAAAAAAAAAAACGATGTAATTTGGTCCTTCTTCCTCCTTACCAGAAGGTTCAATTTCGATCGTTTCGTTCCCCTCCCCCCCAAAAAATAGGAAATTAAACGACTCCCTTCTTAATAGAGACTCCTTCATTCTCTTTTTATTGCCGGATCACTCTTCATTCCCTCGTTATTCTTCCCCCTCCCTTTCGCGTGGCGTAACGACGTCTGCATTATGTCATTTGCTCGTTAAGCGTCTGCTATCAGCGTAATTTCCCGATTAGATTCATCTCGTAAATTACCACATTATTTCCATTGCATTGTTGCCGTCTCAGTCAGATATTTCCTTGAAATATGCCTCGCTTTGTGTGTTTACCAAAACGAGCGCCCTGGCTCGTACAGAGCATCTATTCGCTTTGTGTGTTTACCAAAACGAGCGCCCTGGCTCGTACAGAGCATCTATTCGCTTTCTGTGTTTACCAAAACGAGCACCCTGGGTCGTAAAGAGCATCGCTTCGCTTTGTGTGTTTACCAAAACGAGCACCCTGGCTCGTAAAAAGCATCGCTTCGCTGTGTGTGTTTACCAAAACGAGCGACCTGACATGTGAAAGATGTCGCCTCAGTTTGTGTGTTTACCAAAACGAGCGATCAGACTTGTGAAAGAAGTGGACTCGCTTTGTGTGTTTACCGAAACGAGCAACCTGACGTGAAAAAGTCAGCTCCGTCAAATATTCCTTGAAATATTCCTCGCTTTGTGTGGTTACCAAAACGAGCAACCTTACTGTACTTGTGAAAGACGCCAACTCCGTCAAATATTCCATGAAATATGCCTCTTTTTGTGTGTTTACCAAAACAAGCAACCTGACTCGTGAAAAACGTTAAACGCGCTCAAATTGCTTTGTTATGCTCGCGTGACTTGTCGGTGTTACTTTAAAAAAAAATAGGGGTGTCTTTTAGTAGTTAGGTAATAAGGCAATTCGACATCATGGCTGTCTTACCATTGATGGGCTTTTTAGTTTATGCACTATTTGAACGCAACACGTTAGTTGTGTGTGTGTGTGTGTGTGTCTTTGTGTTAGTAATGTACTCGTATATCTTGGTGGCTTTTGCCTGCCATGTTGTAACGCCATTTTGACTTGCACTTCATTCAGAAAGATACTAACAAGTATTATTATTATTATTATTATTATTATTATTATTATTATTATTATTATTATTATTATACAGAGAGCTTTCGGGAATCTGTTCGATTGAAAAGGGGAATCGAACAGATGCCCGGAAGCTCTCTGTAGAGATTTATCTTTAAATATATTTGTACCCATACAAAACTGTGGATTTATTATTATTATTATTATTATTATATTATCATTATTATTATTATTATTATTATTATTATTATTATTATTATTATTATTATTATTCAGAAGATGAACCCTATTCATATGGAATAAGCCCACCACAGGGGCCATTGATTTACATTTCAAACTTCCAAAGAATATGGTGTTCACTTGAAAGCAGTAACATGAGGTGATGGGAAATACCGACTGAGATCAGTTATTAGAAAAGAAAGGATGACATAACAAATAAATAAATTGTTAACAACGCAAATACACTATAAAATACGAGGAGAATTGCTTTAGAGTAGTAATTCGTTGCATCTTCGCTTGAACTTTTGAGGTTCCAATTGCACAACACAGTATAATAATAATAATAATAATAATAATAATAATAATAATAATAATAATAATAATAATAATAATAATAATAATAATAATTCCTTGCAAGAGTTGTTGCCGGAGTCCCACTGAATTTGATTTTCAATATTTTGATTTTTATTCAGAACGGTAATTACAGCTAACGCTGCTCAGACGCAGGTATAATTTAAAAGAAATCGGTTTAATGAAATCCCCTTTTGACATACATTGGCATTACGCTTATTTTAAATCAAACCAAAGCTGTCACGGAATGTAACTCTTGTAATAAACTTGCACTGGCCAGCAAGAATATAATGTATGCGGTTTTGGGTCACATGGAGACCAAAGAAGCTAAACAAATCCAGTACTACAATAATATAGTACTCGTCATAATTCTCATCATACCTACTGTCATCTGAATTCTTCTCTCAACCTGCACCGGATAGCAAAGAGTATGATGTAAGTGACTATGAGTCACATTGATACCAGAGGACCTCACACAGCAGTACTGCAGCACCAAACCAGGATGAATATTAAATCAAAGACTGGCATTGCTTATTTATACAGGTACCATGATGCATCACACGATACTACACAGGTCGTGCTGATTTATCTGTCTTGGCAAATTATTACTTAACGTAGGAGAGAATTCAGCGCGCGATGTGGGCGAGTGACAATAGCCCAGCACTTCGGGGAGAAACTGATTTAAATCATTCCCAGTTCTTGTTTGTTCGAGAAAGGGAGGTTTGCAGCGCTTTGCTTACCAACCGACTGCAGAACCAAGCATGTAGTAGGTAGATAAGAGTAGATATAAGTAGATTAAGTAAGGTAGATTGTGAGTACTTTACAAGTTGGGAAATTACGAATGGACCAAGCCAGAATTATTATAAGTCTCGTGAGACTTAGCACATCCCTTGCTGTCTTGCATTTTAAAAGTTTTTCTTTTTTTTTTTGAGAGAGAGAGAGAGAGAGAGAGAGAGAGAGAGAGAGAGAGAGAGAGAGAGGCTGGGCCTGGGAGGAAAGTAGTAACTACCAAACTTAGAACGGAAAGTTTTTTCAAAATGTTTCGGAGAAGAGAATTTTCAAGTCAAATTGCTCTAGGAACTTCAGAGAATTTATTCGTGTGATCCTCTCTCTCTCTCTCTCTCTCTCTCTCTCTCTCTCTCTCTCTCTCAAGTGTCTTCCCGCTATAGTTCTATTCATAACAGATATCTGTCCTGTATGAGATCCATTATACTGAAACGACATCCTAATTGAGTTCCAGCCCAGGGAGTTCAATCCTCCATCCTACTTATGTTTTAAATCATGCAATATTTCAATCAGGTCAACCCTTCATGTGTTCCATGCTGCTAAGAATTCCTACCATATTCGGTTAAGTTCCTTCAAGATTTCCATATCGTTCATTAGTTCCTTACCAATGGAGATTCGTCCTAACAGGATTTCCATTCCAGGTACTTTCCTTCCTACTAGAGTTGCTCCCTACTAGAGTTTCATCCTTATTTACTTCTGTTCCATCCTAATAGGATTCCAGTGTTACTAGGGTCCTTCCTTCTGTAGATATGACCGGAATTGACTTAACACCCATCCTACTAGATTTCCACTTTTCTAGAACTTACGTTTTACCAGAGTTCCATCCTTACAGCCTCTCTCTCTCTCTCTCTCTCTCTCTCTCTCTCTCTCTCTCTCTCTCATTCGCAGCTGGTAGAGAAAGAGAGACGTTTAACCACTCGAGCCAGACACATTAACTCATTAACTTGGATCTGCTTATCGGAGCAAGTTTCTCCGAATGCTCGTGTCTTGGCGACTCAAGAAGTCAACAGATCAAGGTTTGGCATAAAGAAGGCAGTTGGTATTCATTTAATTTGTGTGAAGGATTAAAAGAATACTTTTTAGTTTTCTGTAAAAGGAAACTATTGAGATGGCTATTTGTCTGTCCTTCCGCACTTTTTCTGTCCGCCCTCTGATCTTAAAAACTACTGAGGCTAGAGGGCTGCAAATTGGTATGTTGATCATTCACCCTCCAATCATCAAACACCAAATTGCAGCCCTCTAGCCTCAGTAGTTTTTATTTTACTTGAGGTTAAAGTTAGTCATGATCGTGCGTCTGGCACCGCTATAAGTGCCAACAATACAGGCCACCACGGGCCTTGGCTGAGAGTTTCATGGGCCGTGACTGGAGTTTTATAAGCATTATACGCTGTACAGAAAACTCGATTGCGCCGAAGAAACTTCGGCGGCGCATTTTCCACTCGTTAAAAAGTTAATTTTGATATAGAGAAGGACGGCCTCGGTTTAACACTGGTGCCTGAGTCACGGTTAAAAAACACATGAATTTATTCTTTTAATTGTTGAAATCTCTAATACCTAGCTTATTCATTTTGAATTAAATGATGTCATTGAGCCTTAATATTTGGTATTGTTACCGATACCTTACTTATTCCTTTATCCGCGATATTTTTTGCGTTAAATTATTTAACTGAGCCTTGTATATTTGTTAGAATTACTTCATAAAACGTCAAAGATATCACACTTTCACGTTCATTAGGTCAGTATGCCATAACATCTCCGACAATTCTTTTATCTCAAACATAAAATACAGTTTATTTCAAGGGCAAGTATGTATATCTTTGTATCACAAAGATCCAGAACAATTCTTTATATTTGTCCAGTTAAATCTGATTGCCAGTACATCTCTCTTATTCTATTCTTACTGAAATAGCAAACATTCTTAACACTTATCAAGGCTATGTCTGGCGCCGGCAAATCTCCTTCCAACTTATTCTCATCCCAAATAACATTCTTATTATTTGTCAGGCTTAAGCGCACGTGTCGGCGTATCTTTAGTGCACTATTCTATAATATGTCAACTTATTCCCATGAAGCACGCTATTCTAATATGTCAACTAGCACCCATCAAGTGCACTATTTTGATATGTGTATCCTCATATGTCAACCTGCACTCATCTAGTACACTATTCTAATATGTATGTACTCGTTTGTCAATTTGCACTCATCTAGTACACTACTCTAGTATGTCAGCTTGCAACCATCAGGTACAATATTCTAATATATTAACTTGCACTCATCTGGTACACTATTCTAAACTGTACATACTCGTATGTCTACTTTTATTCATATAGTTCACTATTCTAATATTATCAACTTGCACCCATCTAGTACACTATTCAAACGTGTATATACTCATATGTCAACTTTCACTCATTTAATGCACTGTTCTAATATGTCAACTTGCACCCGTCTAGTAACTATCCTAAT
>NC_089791.1:51257882-51315382 GCF_040412425.1 Macrobrachium rosenbergii | reverse complement strand
ATTATTATTATTATTATTATTATTATTATTATTATTATTATTATTCAGGAGATGAGCCCATTTCATATGGAACTAGCCCACCGCAGGGGCCATTGACTTGAAATTCAAGCTTTCAAAGAATTTTATGGTGTTCATTTGAAAGAACTAACTTAATACAATATGGAAATGAAGAAAGAAGAGATCGGTTATTAGAAAATAAAAAAATTATTTAACAGATTAGAAATAAATAGATAAAAATGCAAGGAGAGTTTATTTAAGGCAGTAAAGTATCGCATCTTCACTTGAAATTTTGAGGTTCCGATTGCACAGCGCCCTCAGGGAGACATAAAGGACCTCTGGAACTGAGAAGTTCGACAGCGAGGCGCATTTACTGCATGTGGGTTCTTCTGCTGTTCATCAAATTTGGTCGTTTCCGGTAGGAAAAGAAGATCAGGGATCAGTTGTGAATGTGAAAGATCTCTGTTAAAATGCATCGTATAACTCTGAAAGAAGATAGAGAGAGAGAGAGAGAGAGAGAGAGAGAGAGAGAGAGAGAGAGAGAGAGAGAGAGAGAGAGCACTAACTAGGAATGCAGTCCACCCCTGGGAAACTCAGATGATAAAAAGCCACATTCTTGGAGCTAACGTTTCACCATTTGTAATGAAAGCAGAACGACGGGAAACTTCTGCCTCTGCTACTGGCTTGTGCTTCTTCCAAGTTTGCTTTTCTCATTCAAAAGCAAATTCGCTCAAATTCGCTTCCACCCGCCGAATTTCAACCACGCCACGGCCGTAGTTAACCGACATGAATTTAGTGCTAACAGTATTGCCGCTGCTGACAACGGCCTTGCCCAGATGAAACGAACTAGAATATGCAAAGCAGATGCACAGTCTTAAGGCGTGTACGCTAGGTACATGCATGTGTGCTGATACACAAACACACACACATATACACACACATATATATATATATATATATATATATATATATATATATATATATATATATATATATATATATATATATATATAAAATTTTCATCATCGTGACTTATGTACAATCATTAATCTACAAATGTCTTTTAATATCAATTCACGCTACTTCGGGAATATTCGAAGAGGAATTATCATCGAAGGGGAATTTTTAAGTGATAAATGTCTTGATACTGAACTGTCTCGAACACTGACACAGTACCTTCCAACGACTCCAGTCGACGGTAACCATAATAATACCTCTTCGGGGATATTCCCGAAGTAGAGTGCATGAGTGAATTGAATATTAAACGACGTTTGTAGATTAATGATTAATATATATATATATATATATATATATATATATATATATATATATATATATATATATATATACTGTAATGTGTGTGCATGCGATTGTTCCTCAGTTTATACACACACATTACTGCATACATATTCACATTTGAATTGAGGCCATGAAAATATCATTATACCTTCAGTAGACAACATTCCGTAGAAATCACCTGCAGGAAAAGAAGAAATATTTTCCCAGGCCTACAGCGTTTATCAGATACGTCAAAACCATCCTTGATGGTATCAGCAACCCATTAAGAAACCTGGACACGTCCTATTCCTGTCGTGATATCATTATGCTTATTCGGAGCGGTTTTCCTTGACCTGGGTCGTACCGTCATATTGCAGACTTTCGAGAGAGAAGACAATACATAAACTGGCATAATGCATGGACTAACGGCCAATGCAACAGCATAAGCTAATGGGCATTACAATAGCATGAGCTAACGGGCAATACAATAGCTTGAGCGAACGGATAATGCAACAGCATGAGCTAATGGGCAATGCAACAGCATGAGCTAACGGGCAGTGCAATAGCTTGGGCTAACGGGCAGTGCAATAGCATGAGCTAATGGGCAATGAAATAGCATGAGCTACCGGGCAATGCAGTAGCTTGAGCTAACGGGCAATGCAATAATGTGAGCTAACGGGCACTGCAATAGCATGAGCTAACGGGCAATGTAATAGCTTGAGCTAACGGGCAGTGCAATAGCATGAGCTGACGGGCAATACAATATCATGAGCTAACGGGCACTGCAATAGAATGAGCTAACGGGCAGTGCAATAGCTTGAGCTAACGGGCAATGCAATAGCATGAGCTAACGGGCAATGCAATAGCATGAGCTAACGGGCAGTGCAATATCATGAAATACCGGGCAGTGCAATAGCATGAGTTATCGTGCGATTGTCGTTTCGTAACCGCAAATGAAGTGCAAACACTGTAAACCGAGTGCCTTCGCGCGCGCGGGCACGCGTCTGTCTGTAAAAACAAGTTGGTCTCGACTTACAAGCATGGGGCAACAGACGAGTGTTTGTTGACCGAGAACCGTTTTTTATTTATTCCTCCGTTTATCTTAATGGCAACAGGCGGTTAACCTAATGAACTTCTGTTTAAATAAAAGTTGGTTAATTGGACTAAACCTGCAGTAAAAGGCTGGGACTCTAAACGATATCTATAATTGAATTAAAACTTTTCTTTATCAAACGCTTGTAAAATGGCGTCTGTATGATAAAAAATAAATATTCTTATAACTTTTCTACTGTTACCAGGTTATATACTTTTTCACCAACATATTCCTCTACACTTTTTCCACATAATTATGTCATCTCAAAACACTGTGATCCATCCATATAGATACTCTAAATTTTCAACATTTCTGCTTATCTCCCTACTTTCAGTCTTTCAATTCCAATGTTACATATACTTTGCAAACAGGTAATCTTATTGGCTTCAACCTTTTCTAGAGGAGAGTTGACTCAACAGTCCCTTCATGCACTACCACTTTGACTCCCATACGTACTCCAAGTCTCTTCCCAATCTGTTACACACACCCTGGAGAACCCTCAACCACCTCTTTCGCTTTAGCTACTTTACGACAGATCTCATCTCATGACACCCATCATATTTTGCTTTTAAATACCTGTAAGTATTTACACTTCAAACTTTCTCCAGTTGTACTAATATTCATTTATCGAATATATATATATATATATATATATATATATATATATATATATATATATATATATATATATATATATACATATACATATATAATATATATATATACATATAATATATATATATGTGTGTGTATGTGTGTCTGTCAAAGCTAACTTCAATGCTGATGTTATTCTGAAGCAAGATAACAAGAAATGAAAGATGACACCAGTATAACGTCAAAATTTCGTACTCTCTCCGGCAGAAACATGGCATCCCACAGGTATTTTAATATTTCCCTCATGACAGCTATGTAGGCTGTGTTATATTTTATATTTAGTTCATATGTGAAAAACATGTTGACAGTACCTAAAGTTTCGTCCTCTTTATTTACTGATCCTAATGTCCATTTTATTCATCACAGTGATATTGAAAATTTTTGTTCGCTGGATTTACAGGATCCGACGCTATATAGTCTTTGTTAGGTAAATAATCCTACGTAGGGAATTAGTGCTGTCATTGTACCTCACGCGGTGCACTGTAGGCATTAAGTAAGGTTTCTTCGCAGCGTCCCCTCGGCCCTAGCTGCAACCCCTTTCATTCTTTTTACTGAAATTTCGTTCTTATCATCGTTTTTCCATCTCGCTTTCCATCCTCGCCCAACAATTGCTTCAACATTATTTTCAGCGTTGAATGACCTCATAGGTCCCAGCGCTTGGCCTTTGGCTTAAATTTTATATTCCAATTCCAGTTCCAAGGCATATAATCTGTTAGGTGTATCTTCACAGATGTTTACCATTTAAAGGGCTTAGCACTTCCACGTAAAAAATTCAGGAAAATATCTAGGAAATATCTATCTTTATTCCGATCAAAAGCAGCGCCTGAATTCATACGACACTCAGAGAAAAAGTGAAAGTCAATAGCTTTTGGGAAATATTAATAGGATTGTATTTCTCTGGAGTCGTGTCCTTGTCGTCCCTTGGGATACCTGGAAATCCATATTTCGTCCTCCCTGAAATACTGGGCTTAAAAGTACAATGGCGGCCGATTATTAATAGAGCCATTACAGTCACCTGGGCTCATCCCGGAGGTATTAATAATATCCGTTATCACCACTTACCCCCCTCCCCCTTTCCCCCAAATGAAATTGAGGTTGTGGGAGAGGGGCCAGGAGGGGATGAGTTTCCAGCAAGAAGGTTTCCAGCCCTACCCCTCCCTCTTCCCAACTGAAATTGAAGTTGTGGAGTGGGTGAGTTTCCAGCAAGGAGGTTTCCAGCCCTCCTGTCCCCCAACTGAAATTGAGGTTGTAGGAGGGGGTGAGTTTCCAGCAAGGAGGTTTCCAGCCCTCCTGTCCCCCAACTGAAATTGAGGTTGTGGGAGGGGAAACAGAGGGGTGAGAAACAGGAGGGTGAGTTTGCTGTGGAAATTGAGTGTGCAGCGATGTTTCAGACCTCCTCTCCACAACTGAAATCGAAGTTGTGGAGGGGTGAGTTTGCAGCAAGGAGGTTTCTAGACCTCCTCTACCACAACTGAAATTGAAATTGTGGAGGGGTGAGTTTCCTGCAAGAAGGTTTCCAGACCACCCCTCCCCCCCATCTGAAATTGAGGTCATTTTGGGGGGGCAGGAGTGGGGTGAGTTTCCAACAATGTTTCTAGCCTTGGTTTCCAGTGGTTGGGTAAAGCCAAAACGCAGGATGGGAGGTTTCCAACCTTGGTTTCCAGTGGTTGGGTAAAGGCAAGATGAAGGATCGTTTGGGTCCAAGTCAAATTCAGCGGCGGTCACAGATATATGGAATGATGAAGGAGAAGGCAGTTAGTCATTGTTGGGTCTTCCAGGTGTCTTGTTAGCGCTGGAAGAACACGAACTGGAAATTGCTCCACGACGATTGACTGTCATTTGACTTTGGAATCTAATGCGATGTAGTCGTTGCTTCGTATGTTCAAGTTATTCGCTGTACTACAGTTCTCTCTCTCTCTCTCTCTCTCTCTCTCTCTCTCTCTCTCTCTCTCTCTCTCTCTCCTGTGACTGGAAATTGATACATTGCTAAAAAAAAAGCCTCTCTCTCTCTCTCCTGTGACTGGAAATTGATACATTGCTAAAAAAAAAAAAGGCCAGGCTCTCTCTCTCTCCTCGACTCTCTCTCTCTCTCTCTCTCTCTCTCTCTCTCTCTCTCTCTCCTCTGTGACTGGAAATTGATACATTGCTAAAAAAGGCCTCTCTCTCTCCGCTCTTTCTTCACTGTGACTGGAAATTAGTACATAGCAAAAAAGGCGCCTCTCTCTCTCTCTCTCTTCGTTGTGGCTGGAAACTGGTGCAGGAAAAAGGCGCGTCTTTCTCTCTTCGATATGGCTGAAAACTGGTACAGGACAAAAAAGCGTTTGTATGAGTTGACTGGTCCAGCCATACCTCTATATATTCGAGCCACTCGTTTTGCTGTGGTTTTATCTACATTACATCTCTCTCTCTCTCTCTCTCTCTCTCTCTCTCTCTCTCTCTCTCTCTCTCTCTCTCTCTCTCTCATATACTGCAAGTGCTAGAAACTATCGCAAGAAAGACACAAAGCCATTCAGCTGGAATGAGGCAGTTATACTTCAGCATGCTCGAACTCTTTTAAGGTCTCTCTCTCTCTCTCTCTCTCTCTCTCTCTCTCTCTCTCTCTCTCTCTCTCTCTCTCTCTCTCTCCAGAATTTTCCAGATGATATCAGGAATGTGGAATCCCCGGAAAAGAAAATGGTAGGAGAATTCTCACGCCATAATCCCTCAGCAACGTACTAAAAAAATGAGAACAACTGCATACCGGAGAAAGCGCCGAGGATTTTCCCTCTCGCTCGACTTCAAAAGAATCGCAAATGAGGACTAAACTCTAAGGACATTTCATGCCCGACTTCATACCTTGGATTGTTGAGGCCCCCTCTCTCTCTCTCTCTCTCTCTCTCTATTTAACGATAACTGATCTTTTAAAGCATTTGACTTGGAAATTCTCTTCTAGGGAACATTTTAAAATTCTCTTCTCTTTCTTTCTCTGATAACTGATATTTAAAGCATTTAACTTGAAAATTCTCTTCTATGAAACATTTTTAAAAACTTCCCATTCTCTCTCTCTCTCTCTCTCTCTCTCTCTTCACTTTATATAACTGATATTTAAAGCATTTGACTTGGAAATTCTCTTCTAGGAAACATTTTAAAAACTTCCCATTTTCTCTCTCTCTCTCTCTATTCTCTCTCTCTCTAAAGCTTTCTCTTCTCTCTCTCTCTCTGAAACATTTTCTCTCTCTATTTAAAGCATTTGATTTAGCAATTTTCTAGGAAACATTTTAAAAATTCTCTCTCTCTCTCTCACACAGACATTTAAAATTTGACTTGGAAATTTTCTCTCATGAAACATTTTAAAACTCTCTCTCTCTCTCTCTCTCTCTCTCTCTCTCTCTCTCTCTCTCTCGATAACTGATATTTAAAGCATTTGACTTGGAAATTCTCTTCTAGGAAACATTTTAAAAAACTTCCCATTCTCTCTCTCCCTCTCTCAACATTTTAAAAAACTTCCCATTCTCTCTCTCTCTCTCTCTCTCTAATTCTCTCTCTCTCTCTCTCGATAACTGATATTTAAAGCGTCTCTCTCTCTCTCTCGCGATAACTGATATTTAAAGCATTTGACTTGGAAATTCTCTTCTAGGAAACATTTTAAAAATCTTCCCACTCTCTCTCTCTCTCTCTCTCTCTCTCTCTCTCTCTCTCTCTCAGACTCCAGGGCACCCACTTAGGGCTCAGCTCTGTGAATATTAAGTGGGAATATGAGAATGAGTGACATGATACGTTTGAGTGTTTAGTCTTGTGTTAACTAAGCAGAATATGAAGATAAGGTATAAATAGCTTAGTTTTTATATTAGCTCAAATGAAAAGGTTTAGATGACTAATATACAAAAATTTAAATAAGAAAATTATAAAAAATCACCGAATTCATTATGCATTACCATACCCATTTACGCATGAAGAATTACCCGATTATTTATTTTGATTTGTGTATGGTAAATTGTAAACACTTGAAAAAACAGACATTTATTTATTTTGATTTGTATATGGTAAATTGTAAACACTTGAAAAACAGGCATTCATATTAATGTGCGTGTGGGAAATGAAAGGCATTTATTTATTTTTTTGGTAAATTGTAAACTTGGAAAAACAGACATTTATTTATTTTGATTTGTGTATGGTAAATTGTAAACACTTGAAAAACAAAGAAACATTAATTTATTTTGATTTATGGGTGATAAACTATAAACACTTGAAAAAAAAAACAAAAGGCACGTAAGTGTGATAAACACGCGTAACAAAAGAACAGTCAAGGCGGCAGCGACATATCATCTACATCAGTGACTTTTATTGATGATGAGCGCATGCGTGGAAGTCTTCAAAGCTTTTGGGAGTGCTTGTGTTATCGTTTGAGTTTATCTCAAGTCATCAGATGTAGAGGTTTACGCCGTAAACAATGATGAATAATTACCTTCGGTGGTAGATGTAAACAACATGTGTCATGATTATTTTTGATGAAAGAAATACAAAGTGTCACTGTCATATAACTAAGAATTAAAAACAACATGTGATACTTTGAAATAATTCAGAATAACTTTGAGATATTCAGAATAACGTTTGGCACGTTGATATGCTTAATATTAAAGGAAAAACAAGTGGCACTTTGAAATTACGTTAAGTAACAAAAGTAGCAAGTGATACTTAGAGATAACTACAAAGTGGCTCTTTGAAAACACTAAAATGAGCAAAAATATCAAGTATCACTTTGAAATAATCAAAATTAGCAAAAGTAACAAGTGGCACTTTAGAATAAACACGCAATAAAAGTAACAAAGGGTACTTAAGTGGCTCCTGGAATAAACAACAGACACAACAAAAATAAACAAATGTCACTTCAAGTGCAACAACTTCCATCATCTTCGCAACTTGTAAACGAAGCAATTTACGTTTTCAGGAAATGCGACGGAACGCCTCATCATAAAAAAAGTCGATTGAGGGGAACTTGGCACTCTCTCTGAACCCCCAGAAAATGCCAAATTTTGGCACCACCACCTGAGACATCATGAGACCCCTCCCCGTGCCATCTGGTCGCTCCTGCTAATCAGAAAGTGGCAGAAGACCTCGAAGACTTGCAGTCATCATCTCTGGTGATTTGGGCGAAGTCTGGTCCCCGCTATACTATGTTTAAACTTGGCATCGTTTGGGCTTCGCTCTAATGGGTAAGTGATGGCACCACGTTCAGGTTTAACGGGGGAGGAGGGGTAAGGAATGTAGTTCCTGATTTCAAATGGAATTTATATATATATATATATATATATATATATATATATATATATATATATATATATATATATATATATATATATATATATATATATATATATATATATATATATATATATATATTCACACATACACAAAAAAATGATTGACGTGTAATTTTATTTATTTTAACCTCATGGAGTAAATTTGTTTGTCTATAAATTTAAAAGTTTATAAAACTTTTTATCAATTGTACTTTTTCTCTTCAAGTTATTTGGCTTTTATTTTGTGTACTTCATTTCAACAAGTAGACATATCATTTTACAAAAAGGGTCGGTTTTATATGAATTTTTAAAATTTTCCATATAACATATCTATAAATTTAGCACATGTAAATGCGTTTATTTAGAAACAAATATCTCATGATATTTTTCTCGGAAATCTTATATATAAATTTTTGTGTAGCGTTTCGGATATGATACTTTTTTAGTTATGCTTTTAAAGGCTCGTGAATGTCAACTACATTTATTTAGAAAGATATAAAAAGCAGTCTCCCTTGATAGCTACGCATATAGTCTCTCTCTCTCTCTCTAATAAAAGAAAAACTTTAAACATGGGAATTTTTTTTCTCTCTCTCATAAAAAAGAAGATTTAACCGTACAAACGTTAAACGTGGGGACTATCAATTACCCTCCTTAATTATGAAGCATCCTGCAAAAGTCACGCGGTACATTGCAGATATTGTGCTTTTTTAAGTGGTAAAAAACTGCATCTTTTATAGGAAGGAAAGAAAAAGAAGAATATAGTTGTGAAGTAAAAAAAAAATAGAGTTTAATGAAAAAAATGAAAAGACACGGAGAGAAAGGCAGACAAGAAGAACTGAACTGAATTGAATTGAATTGAATATAGAATTTATGCCAAAGGCCAAGCATTGGGACCTATGAGGTCATTCAGCGCTGAAACGCAAATTGACGGTAAAAGGTTTGAAAGGTGTAACAGGAGGAAAACCTCGCAGTTGCACTATGAATCAGTTGTTAGGAGATGGTGGAAAGTAAGAAGAATATAGCTGTGACCTTCAGCAAAAAAAAAATAATCCATTTAGTGAAAAAAAGGAAAAAACACGGTACATCATTATAAGGAAGGCTTCCACAGAGTTCATTAGCAGTAAGCGAAAGATCCTTCATTAACAGCGTACGATACAGAGGCCAGCCGGACCGGAATGAGTTACTTGAACATAACTGTATTAAGGGCTTAGCCTTTGTGACCTCTGTAGGGAAAGTCATCACCAAAGCTTGTTGCTTTATAGTCACCTCACCCAACCCCCGTAGGAAGGTAGTGCCGTCAGTGCACCTCACGCGGTACACTGTGGGCATTACTTGAGGTTCTTTGCAGTGTCCCTTCTGCCCCTTTGACTGTACCTCTGTTCATACTCTCATTCTACCATTTTACTCTCCACCATCTCCTAACAATTGTTTCAGTATAATTTTCAGACACGGTTGACTAAATGACACCAGGTAGATTTCTTTGGCTGAGGTGGAATTGGAATTGGAATATAAACTTTAGGCCAAAGGCCCAGCACTGAGATCTATGAGGTCATTCAGCGTTAAAAATACAATTGAAACAGTTGTTAGGAGAGGGTTGAGGAAAGTAAGATGGAAAAAGAGATATGAGCGGAGGTACAGTCAAAGGAATGAAAGGGGTTGCAGCTAGTGGCCGAAGGGCTGCTGCAAAGTAATGCCTACAGTGTACAGCTTAAGGTGCACTGACGGCACTACCCCCGTACGGGGGCTGGGTGAGGTGACTACAAAACACCAAGCTTTGGTGATGACTTTCCCTACAAAGGTAACAGAGGCTAAGCCCTTAATACAGTTACGTTCAAGTAACTCATTTTGGTGCGGCTGGCCTCTGTATCGTACGCTGTTAATGAAGAGATCTTTCGTTTACTGCTAATGAATTCGGTGGAAGCCTTCCTTGTAAAGATTTGCCGTGTGTTTTCCTTTTTTTTCACTAAATATTTTTTTTTTATTTATTTTTAACGTCACAGCTATATTCTTCTTAATTTCCATCCTCTCCTAACAATTGACTCATAGTGGAACTGCGAGATTTTTCCCCTGTTACACCTTTCAAACCTTTTACTGTCAATTTCCCTTTCAGTGCTGAATGACCCCATAGGTCCCAGTGCTTGGCCTTTGCCATAAATTCTATATTCAGTTCAGTTCAATTCAGTTCTTCTTGTTTGCCTTTCTTTCTGTATCTATTCCTTTTTTTTCATTAAATTGTATTTTTTTACTTCACAACTATATTATTCACGTCTTCATTTCCTTCCTATAAAAGAAGCAGTTTTGTACCACTTTTAAAAAACATAAATGCTTATTTTTTTCCATTCCCTTATTCCAAAAGGTGTGGTCCTCTTTTCCCCTTTCAGTTTTTTCATTAAATGGTATTTTTCTTGCATCACAACTATATTCTTGTTTTCCTCCTCCTTATAAAAGGCAAATGCTTCTTTTTTCCATTCCCCATTTTAAAAAAGTATGCCCCTTTTATTTTCCTTTAAAACATACGCTACCTCTTACCCACTTTCCCACAAATTGTACTTTTACCTTTCCTTCACTCAGAATAGATGCTTATATTCTCTTTTTCTTAAAAAAAAAAAAAGATATATTTTCCTTTCCTCCATATTTAGTACCTATTTTTTTCCTTTATCTTAAGCAGCATATTTTTTTCAGTTTTTACTTCTTTCCCGCAAAGTGTGCTTTTTTCCCTTTCCTTTATTCAGAATACATGCTTATATTTTTTTTTCTTCTAAAAAGAAGATACTTTTTCTTTCCTCCATAATTAGTGCACATTTTTCCCCTTATTGGAAGGTAGTGTTTACCTCTTTCCCGCAAAATGTACTTTTTTCCTTTATTTTACTCGGAATTTGTTTATATTTTCGTTTTCTTCTTAAAAAAAAGGTAATTTTTCTTTCCTATAATTAGTACACATTTTTCCCTTATCGTAAAACAGTGGATTTTTCTTCTTTTTTTAAATGCAGCAAAAATTATACTTACCTTTTTCTCATCTCGTTCCTCGAGAGACGTATCTTAAAAAACAATTAACTCCGTTTTATAAAAACTATTGATATGTCTCCTTTCCTTTTTCCGGAAGATTTACATATACCTTCCTGGACTCTCATTTTTCCAGTTTGATATGTCACCTTTCCTTTTTCCGGAAGTTTTTCATATATTTTCCTGGACTCTCTCTTTTCCAGTTGGCTCACCAAACAGGCCTAGCTAGGCCTAACGCCATTAATCACTGGTGAACGTTATCACCCTCGTAAGTCATTGGGGCTGTGGCTGGAATTCATACAAAGTGCTATCAAACGCAAACTACGGTTTGTGCCTTTTGTGTATATATGTTACAGGGAGTACGTGAAATCAGGGATTTCACGAATTCCCTAGGGAAGTTGTGAAGTGACCAATTCGCTCAGAAACATTTGGTCTCCGAGGGCTAATACTAAACGGGGCGAAACAGTGATCCATCTACACTGTTTTGCAGTGCTTAGTACCAGTGCCTGGGGGGCCAAATGTGTTTCGCCGTGTTTAGTTCTGGCCCTTGCGGATCAGATGTTCCTAAGCGAGTTGCTCATTTCACAAATTCCCTAGGGATTTCGTGAAATCCCTGGATTTCACATATTCCCTGTAACATTATATATATATATATACATACATACATACATACATACATACATACACACACACACCACACACACACACACATGCTTCATGTGTATTTCCACACACACACACACACACACACACACACACACATATATATATATATATATTATATATATATATATATATATATATATATATGAATTATTTTATCACACTGTGATTTATATACAATCATGAAACTACAAATGTCGCTTAATATCAAATCCCCTTCGGTGATAATTCTCCATCGGAGATATTCCCGAGGTAGCGTGAATTTGATATTAAGCGACATTTGTAGCTTCATGATTATATATATATATATATATATATATATATATATATATATATATATATATATATATATATATATATATATATTGTGTGCATTTCTGCATGGAAGCAGAAATGACTTTGGCAGATTCCCTGAAAAATCTAATGCACCTCTTCTGACCTAAGCAGCAAACTGAGAACCCGAAGGTCAACCAACTTCAGTGGGTTTAGCCAGGGTGACAAGTACCGGGGGCTAACAACCTCTGGGTTTGTAATCTTGATGTTAGAATCTGAATGTCTGTATGTCTAGTAAATTCCTTCTAGAATAAAAATTCCGTAATACGTAAATAAAGTATCATGGGAATCATCATGAGCTGAAGACCTGCATAATATGTTTTTTTTTTCAAGTGATCTAGGTTCCCTTCTTGCCCAGATGCCAAAAAGTCATGATGAGAAGCAACATTATCGGATGTGTACTGTGCAAAGCAATCCCCGTAGATTTATTATTAATATAATTATTCAGAAGATGAACCTCTTCCTATGGAACAATCCTAATGGGGCCATTGACGTGAAATTCAAGCTTCCATAGAATATAATGTTCATTAGAAAAAGTAACAGAAGGCAATGGAAAATATAGAAAGAAGAAATCACTTATTAAAAAAAGAAAAAATAAATTAACAAATTAATAAACAGACAAAAATGTAACTACATTATTAAAATGCAAGGAGAACTGTATTAGGGTAGTAATGCATTATATCTTCGCTTGAATTTTAGAATTTAGAATTTTAGCTTAATGTATGACATACTTGGTTTTCATAATGATATTAATGTGGTGGTATCTTATAATATGCAGAGGTTTTCATATCAGTTAAAATTATCTATTAGAATTTGTAGGTCTCTTCGCCTATTCAAAGAGTAAGAAGTAAAACCTTTTTCTCACGAGAATATACCGAAAGGCATTCAAATCCATATTGTTGTCAGGCGTCATTTCTTTAAAGGATCGTAACCTAAATCTGGGGGAATTTGCTGAAGAATTGGAAGGGATTCAAGACTATTCTAAGGGGATCCAGGAGGAAAAATCCTTTTCTTGACACAGAGTGTATTTTGCAACCTAAATAGGGGGCTAAGCAGGTGGCTTACTTTCTGTCATTCGCAATGCAACTTTTTTCATGCTCGTATAAATATATTCCCTTTTGGGTTTTCCTGCAGATTGGGGGTGATAGCCTCTCTCTCTCTCTCTCTCTCTCTCTCTCTCTCTCTCTCTCTCTCTCTCTCTCTCTCTCTATTTATCTTCAAGACTTTGCTCTTTCATTTGTCTTGCCTTTCGATTTCATGTAGCCAAATAAAGCAAGGTTAATATGCTTTCTTTACCATATAATAATAATAATAATAATAATAATAATAATAATAATAATAATAATAATAATAATAATAATAATAATGATGATTTCACAGTTGAGTTTTATTGTAAGCTGCTGTGTACAGAACACTCCTTGCAACTTCACTCTGACCCATAGCTGCACTGCTTGATGCAGTTGACTGGCTATTGATTCTTTGCTTTCTATACACTGGCGTCAGACGGCAGCGGTTACTCGCAGCTTATTGCATAACACATTTTTCTTGCCAGCATCTCTCTTTATTCTCTTCCAGCCTGGTTGCCCTGACTTTAGCCCACCTTCTAAAGGATTGTTAATAAGAGCACTGGTACGTGCTGGCATAAAGCCACCTTAATCTAACATTAAAGCAACACAATATCAGTTCAAGAATTATGAATCAGTGGTATTGCTGAAATGCTTTAGAGAACTAATTTAGAGTTATGCCAGTAAATGAGCGAAGTCACGATTTCATACGTAAAGCAACATCGGTGATCCTTCTCTAGTTTTGAAAAATAAAATTATATTTTGATATAAAGTACACACCAGTTGTAGTTGGGTCACCTGTAACAAAATAACAATCGAAAATAAAATGTAATAAAACATCCCAATTTAATTGAAGACCAGTTCTTCCGCTTGGTTAAATTCATGAAAATTATCATAACCGCAAAATATTTCGGAATCGATGCGCGCTCGCGCGCAAAATTGTTAGCGAGACCCTCCCTGTAGTGAACTATATCAAGCACTAAGACCTAATGTAGGCGGGAAGTTAGGGTAAAAAGGAGTTAACGGGTGGCCTTTGAGTGAGAGAGAGAGAGAGATAGTTGTTGGGGGGGGAGCGCTAGGGAGGTATGAAAGACGAAGCCAACGGCCTACGCTATACGCATTAAAAGGGTCGTATCCCTCGTCAGCGCCGCCTACGTGCCACTGTTGTGTTCACCGTCCCGACTCAGTTCCCATGAAACGCCTTCCCCTCTCTTACTTTTTTTTATCTTGTTCTTCCCCTTCTTCTTCTTCTTGTTCTCCTTCATATTTTTCACCGTCTTTGTGGTTTATTTATGACAGTAAATCAAACACGAGATAAGGTAATATGGCAAAAAAAAAAAAAAAAAAAAAATTGGGTTCTCCTTCTTGTTCTTGTTATTCTTGTTCCTCTGCTTATTTTTCTTCTTCTTCTTCTTCTTTGTATTGCTATTCATGACAGTAAATAAAAAAAACAGGATAAGGTAATATGGTAAAAAATTAGGAAAATGTACGAATGGCCTATTTTGTTATTTTTTTTTTTTTGTGACCTTAAAGGCATTTTTTATTTTTGTTTTATTGTGCACTCAAAAGGTGGAAATTCACTCTTAAGTCGCTATAGATATTCCAGATATAAATTTTTAATTCAAGTTTTGTTTATTTTTTGTTTTTACTTTGTGTTCTGTGTTCTTAGTCGTGTTTTTTTTTCATGTAGGTTTTCAGGTGTTCAGAAGCTTGACTTACAAGTTAATGATATTTCTGGGTGCGTGTGTGTAGATGTGTGCGTGTGTCTGTGGGGCGGGGGTTAACATAAATAAGTGCTTGTCTTTATTAACAATAATTTGGTATTTTACTCACCCATTGCCGTCATAAGCTTTCGAAGGCTTTTTGCAAATTATAAGAAATTATTTTTAGGATGAGGTATTTCACCATTTTATGTGACGTGACGTACATTTGTCTACTTTTCATTTGTACATACTTATAAACTATATATATATTATATATATATATTACAGAAATAATGAAAAGAAAAAGTAAGCGAATGTTAGCAATTATCGCGCGCGCGCACACACACACACACACATAATATCTATACATACATGTACTTATGCATACATAGATATATATGTGTTTATTGTGTGTGTACCGTACTGTATTCATACACACTTTCAGCATACTTTACGCGTACGTAAACTCGTATGTAAGTGTAAACCTTGCGTATACATGTTCTTTACCCTCAAAATCCATCATTCCAAGACACTGATTTCGTTCTGAGTTTGCTGAATCTAACCTGGTTTTGAGATAGAATGTAGTTAATGAAATAGGGGTAAGATTTTATACCTGTTCCATAATTCATTTAGGTTCTGTTATGGCGTAGGAGACGTGGCGCAGGCATGTGGCAACATTTTATTATTTATACTATTACTTTCGAAATAATCCATCTAATTCGACCACTACAACAATTAATGATGCCAGACGTCACAAAGAACGGTACTCCCACACACAAATACTTCCAAACGTGCTCTACATTTCATTCATAATCCGAGCTTTTAAAAAGCCTTCCTCATAATTCCATTATTCATGAGCGTCCAAATATAGCTCGTTCGTAATTCGCTGTTATAAAGGAGCGATTCATGAATACACGCAATAGCGAGCAGACAACGAAAGAGAGAAAAAAAAGGTAGGGGAAAAGGATTTGAAAAATCCGTTTGAAAAATAACCGCTTAAATTCAACAGAGGGCGTGGCAACTCTGAGCCAGTTTTGTGAATGGAAAGTGTTGCCACACGCAGACGCCCAAATTAGCAACGCACCAAACGCTCTTAAAAAAAACAAAAAAGTATGAATAATAATAAGATACACGTGTGCTTACCAAAGTGAGTACGATCAAGTAAAAGTAACATTTATTTTTGAACGTGTTGACAAAAGATGTGAAAACAAAAAATAATCGCCGCGGAAAGTAAAAATCTTCAAGTACCGCCATGTTGCCATCTTGGTGGTCATCTGGACGCGGACTGAATAGTAAAACATCTGAGCGTCGAATGTTTGCATGTTTTGCAGTCGGTGGAGCGACCCTTTTTGTTTTAATGGAAATGTTTATTTAAGAATATCAGTATGATATATTCAATATTTTTTTTATTGCTTTTTTTATTACAGTGGAGAGGCTTGGGCTAAATGTGAAACACAATATGAATTTCTCTTCAGTAAAATTTAATCGATATATCATGATTGCAATCGTCTTGACGTGACATTTATCAATGATACACGGTATGTGCTCTTAAGGTTGTTTATGTAAACACACACACACAAAAACACACACACACACACACACACACACACACACACACACACACCGTTAGCCCTGGTATTCATATTGAATTGGAAGCATACTTGTGACGAAGTTAAACTATCGCTGTACCTTGGAAATAACTTACACCCAAGGGGAGTTAGAATTAAAAAATCCATATGCCCTGGCCAGGATTTGAACCTGGGCCTTTCGTTTTGATACAGTGATGGACAGCCTACTCGATATATATTTTATATATTATATATAATATATATATATATATATATATATATATATATATATATATATATATATATATATATATATACGTATTCAACAAAGATTAACAGAACGTGAAAAATCTCATTTACCAACCTGCTTAAGCGAGGTCCTGTTATGTGTACACACATACACACACATATATATGTGTGTATGTATATTTGTAATGCTGGTATTTTCCACTTGGATAAAAGTGAGATAAAAAATGAAAGCAAATCTGTTTTGGCAAAGTCAAATGAGATACCTATTACGGAGAATCTTATGCCTTTTGCCTGCATTTGTCCTTTTGCTTGTGAGGGCACGAGATATTTCATAAAGACATCGGTGAATTTAAGTGAAATTCATTCGAGGGACTAAGCAGGAAAAATTGGTAACACTTTGCGATGGGTCCGAATTCTGAGTCACGTCAGGTGATAGTATTTTTTAAATTTTGAGATTAGCCAGTTTTTGTTTTTTCTTAATTTCCACGAAATAAGTGGTCATAAAATATTGTGGTGGGGAAATTTATTCAGGACTTAATCAGTTAAGTTTTATGAGACTGCCAATTGTCTTCGTCACTTCATTCTGAAGTTGCATTAGCTGTCACCAATTCTGTGAATAAACTTGTTAATACCATTTCGAATACCAAGACTGGCAAGGCATATTAACTAAGTTCAAAAATTATTTTAAATTTGACGAGCCATTCAGAGCATTCCACGGACTGAAACGGACAGAGAAGAGGCACACACACACACACTCACTCTTTTAAATCGTGTAGCACCTTCATTCGTTCCAAGTTTGTTGTCGGAGATAATAACGTATGTAAATCAACTTCCCCCCAGTCATACTTTTGGACTCGAGAAAAACCGAGGAAGTATGAGGGTGCCTCGGATTCTTCTTCTTAACTCAGGGTGGGGCGGGGAGGAGGGAAGGAGGAAGAAGGAAGAATCTCTTATGACAAAGCGCCCGAATTAGAGCTCTTTTGGGAGCTAGAACGTACCCTGCGAAACAATATATCTCGGCACAATATCACCCCTAAGTCGACATTTGTCACACACACACACACACACACACACACACACACACACACACACACACACACACACACACACACACAAATATCGTCACAGCTGTAACAGTCTCCTTTCTTAGCAAACACTCGTCACTCCTCTCTCTCTCTCTCTCTCTCTCTCTTCTCTCTAGAGGAGAACCTCTCTCTCAACTCATCTCTCTCTCTCTCTCTCTCTCTCTCGCCCACGGCGACAAGACAAACGCCTGTCTTTCATGTGCCTTTATAAGGCATTACCCATAACAAGAGAGAGAGGGTAAGTAATCTATCCGGTATAAGAAACCCCATATATTTTTAAATTCAGAGTCCGACGGGACGGGCAGCCTAATGCCCTCATCTATCCCACGCAGGAAAAAATATAAAGAAACAGACTGAGGTTGATCGAAGATGTCCAGAACGAATAAAAACGGAGGAAAAAAAATGGTTTGTGATGCCATTATAAAATTTCATTTTTAAGAATCTCCGCTTAATGATGAACACGAGAAACCTACTTTGAAGCGAAAATCTCAACAGTACCGTGTGGAAATCAGGAGCTCGAGAGTCATTTGCGCTAATCACTTCTAAACATGATCGTTCAGAGAGTTTAATTAAACATCTGCTTATGCTGAGTAATCTCTCCCAAAATCACTGTAACATTTTTGTAAAACTCCACACTGGAGTTTTTGAGTAATCCTGCAAACTCTTAGCGGAGACAAATACGGGAGTCGCTACCTTTCTCCGTGTTTCCATAAGTCATTTAGATTATTATCACATTGCTTTTTGACACTCTGTTTTTTTGCAGAAGCAGGGCAGGACTTACGTTTCCTACCAGTTCGGCTTCCTCGCTCAAAAAAAATAAAAGTAATAAAAATTTTTAAAAATAATAATAAATGATTCTGCGGAGTATCATATATGTCCAAAATTTATTAAAGATTTACTAAAATAATGGAGATAGAGAATTAGCATTCGAAAGAACCCTTATTGAACCTGAAACGTATCCAATTGGAGTTTTGACTTTTCCCGACAACGTCTCAAATGGGAGAAATATTCTTTTTTAAGGAGAGAGAGAGAGGAGAGAGAGAGAGAGAGAGAGAGAGAGAGAGAGAGAGAGAGAGAGAGAGCATTCCAAAGTTTGACTTTTCATTCTTAAGGAGTTTTGACTTTTCCCTGACAGACAGAACTCTTGCAAATGGGAGAAATTCCCTATTCTTTTAAGCGCGCGCGAGAGAGAGAGAGAGAGAGAGAGAGAGAGAGAGAGAGAGAGAGAGAGAGAGAGAGAGAGAGCGAGAGCGCATTCCAAAGAACCTATCGTTTACAGTGGAATCCGAAACACCTCCATTCTTAAGGAGTTTTGATTTTGCCTAACAGACAGAACTCTTGCAAATTGGAGAAGATTCTTCTTTTAACAGAGAGAGAGAGAGAGAGAGAGAGAGAGCCTATTGGTTACAGTGGAATCCGGAACATCTCCAGTCTTTAGTTTTGACTTTGCAAGACAGACAGAACTGGGAGAAGGTTTTATTCTGTTGAAAGAGAGAGAGAGAGAGAGAGAGAAAACCTGATGTTTAAAATGGAATCTGAAGCATCAATTTTAAGGAGTTTTAACTTTGCTTAACAGAAAAAGCTCTTGCAAATGGGAAAAAGTTCTAATTCTTCTAATAAGAGAGAGAGAGAGAGAGAGAGAGAGAGAGAGAGAGAGAGAGAGAGAGAGAGAGAGAGAGAGAGAGAGACGTCTCCTGTCTTTAGTAGTTTTGGCTTCACAAAACAGACTGAACTCTAGCAGATGGGAGGAGATTCTTATACTTTTAACTTTACACAGAGAGAGAGAAACTTTACACACACACACACACAGAGAGAGAGAGAGAGAGAGAGAGAGAGAGAGAGAGAGAGAGAGAGAGAGAGAGAGAGTATAACCTCTAACCTTCAGCCAAAACATTTGGAAATATGCCAGATCATTTATTCACAGGCAGAAGCGGAGCAATTTTTCATATGAAATATTTCCCCTCCCCATTATTTCATTGCGTCCAGACCGAGGTATATTTATATCACGGCTGCGTTGTTTTGTTTCCCATTTCCTGTTTAACTTTTACAGCTCGTTTTGTGATAAATAAATAAATAAAAAACATACTTCCGACAATAAAATAATTAATTGATGTGTATATACAAATATATATGAGGTTTTTATACAGTTTGAATTGATTTGTTCATTTTATTGTTCATTGTTTTGAGTAATAATAATAATAATAATAATAATAATAATAATAATAATAATAATAATATTAATAACAACAACAACAACAACATTAATAATAATAATAATAATAATAACAACAACAACATTAATAATAACAATAATAATAATAATAATAATAACAACAACAACAATAATAATAATAATAATAATAATAATAATAATAATAATAATAATAATAATAATAAAGTTCACCAAAGAGGACAATGGCCTTTTAAACAGAGATAGATCAATCATGAACATTTACGCTGTGCATTCATACACCACCTGTAATTAAAGAGAACAGGTGCATTGATGCGCATTGATGTACCTGCTCTCAATCTGGCCTTTCAGTGTTATTGTCAACACCACTGTACCCAGTCGTAACAACAGAGTCCACTTTTTGTCGTATTTTTGGGGATGTCAAGGACAGTTTCTTGCCATTGGAGATCCTTGTATTAATGTTTTTTTATTTGAAATGACATTTTAATTACAAAGGATTTAGGTTAGGTGAAAATGGTAAGAATGTTTTATCGTTGGTTTTTTGTTGGTCTTCAAAATGGGTTCTAAATTGCCAAGAATTTGAGTGAGATGAAAGTGTTATGTATATATATATTATTGTTGATCATTAAAATGGGTTGTATAGTGTGCAGAATGAGTAAAGTATGCACAGTAAGTATGCAGAATGAATAAATTGTGCAGAATGAATAGTGTATGAAGAATGAATAAGTATGTACTGTAGAATTAGTAAAGTATGCAGAATGAATAAATTATGCAGAATGAACAAAGTGTGCAGAATGAATAAATTATGCGGAATGAAGTGTGCAGAATGAAATAAAAAAGCAAAAGTCTTTTTAAAAGTATAGTCCCCCACACAAATCATTGATCTCTCTGTATTCCTCGGTTGTACAAAAGTGTTAGGAAGACTTGTTGCCTGGGTTAAGTGACCAAATTCTTATGCTTTTGCAAGCAAGAAAGTGAAATCAAACGTTTACACTTGAGTTCGCGTGCGGTGTATATTGAAGAATGCGTGTGGATATAGAAACGTAAATGGAATGGAATGAATTATAAAATTCAGGCCAAAGACCAAGCACTGGGACCTATGAGGTCATCCAGCGCTGCAAGGTAAATTGAGAGTAAAAAGGCCTTAAAGATGTAACAGGTGGAAAAACTCGCAGTTGCACTACGAAACAATTGTCAGGAGAGGGTGGAAAGTCAGTTGGAAGAAAAAAAGTACATCTTAGTTTAACCAGACCACTGAGCTGATTAACAGCTCTCCTAGAGAGGGCTGGCCCGAAGGATTAGATTTATTTTACGTGGCTAAGAACCAACTGGTTACCTAGCAACGGGACCTACAGCTTATTGTGGGATCCGAACCACATTATGACGAGAAATGAATTTCTGTCACCAGAAATAAATTCCTCTAATTCTTCATTGGCCGGTAGGAGAATCGAACGCTGGGCCAACAGCGTGCTAGGCGACAGCTCTACCCACCCCTCCAACGAAGAACTCGTCAGTTGGAAGAGAGAAAATATGAACGGAGGTACATAAAAGGAATGAAAGGGTTTGCAGCTACGGGCCGAAGGGACGCTGCAAAGAGCCTTAAGTAATGCCTACAGTGCGCCGCGTAAGGTGCACTGACGGCGCTACCCCCCAACGGGATATACGGACGTAAAAAAAAATGATCACATACAAATTAAACTATGTGATTTACGCATTAGGCAAAAGATACGAGCCACGGAGGCACTCGGAATCTAAATAATGGCATTATTCCAGTGCCAAGGCGGAGATAATTACAAGCATAAACCTAGGTATTATTGCAGCTAATAGGACGAGATACGCTGTGTTAAAAACACGCCAATAATACAACTGTGAGAAATGTACTCTCATGCAATATACATATTAATATTGGCATTAGATTCGCCTCCGAATCCATAATCCAATTACCACGCCACACGCAGGACCGCCAATAATAATCCTCTCGGGTTATCCACCATTAATCCAGAGGTTATCCACGTATCCATATTCAAATCCAAGGTCGTCCAAATATTGCGGTCACTGATGCTGCTCGGATTGTTATTATTATCATTATTATTATAACGTAGGAGAGGATTCTATCCCAGAATGGATTTCCGGTTGGTTTTGGGGTTTAGATCGTCTTCTGCCTAAACTCTCTCCTAGTACACGAGAACGCGAGATACTTTATATATAAATATACAATTATATGTACAGTATATGTGTGTATATCAATATTTTATGTATATGTATACATATATATATATTATGTATATACTCGTATATACATATACATGCACATTATATATACACATATTATATTCTAAAAGTATTGTGGAGATTTTATATATACCATTATCTCTCTTTCTCAATCTATCTATATAGATATAATATACATACATACATATATATATGTGTGTGTGTGTATGTATGTGCTGGCATGCACGCACGCGCTTATACTTACACACACAATCAAATAACTCCTCCATACCGTGAAAACAGCTCAACAATAAGCCCCAAAAGCCCCTGGTTCTGCGAGGAGGAGGAAGAGGAGGGAATATCAAACAAAAGCAAGCTATATAAACACGCTTTGGGAGCGTCGGCGGCGGCGGTGGTGGTATTGGCCATACCAAATACATGACTTTCTCTACTCAAGAAAGAAATGACTTTCTCTGCTCAATAAAGAAAGTCCTGTTACGTATTGTTATTGGGGTGCTGAGCCCCCAGCGCTCCTCCCCCCCACCCCACCCGCCCAGTCGATTTAGGAGAGAGGCAAGAGGCCAATAAAAGACTTTTCAAAATATGAAAATCTCTGTGCAATAAAGAGCAAGGGCATGTGAGCCTCGGGAAATACATGCGGAGAGAGAGAGAGAGAGAGAGAGAGAGAGAGAGAGAGAGAGAGAGATTAATGATACGGAAAGAGAACGAAAGGAAAGTAATAATTCGAAGGATGAAAGGAGAAGCAAAGAGAGAGAGAGAGAGAGAGAGAGAGAGAGAGAGAGAGAGAGAGAGAGAGATGAAAGTATGACCTCCTGATGTGAGGCGCAGTCACTATATTATTACTATTATTATTATTTAATGATACGTGACTAAACCTTTCTTTTCATAAAGCGTGCGTTCACCTCATAATTATTATATTCATATAATGTTAGCTTCATAAAACCAGTTTCAGAGCTCGTGCTTTCAAAAATAAAGTAAAATTTACCCCCGAAACCAGACAGCTTTCCAGTCATGGAATATTCCAAAATATATAACCTGGAGTATTAGTGAAGTATGCATTATATGAGCCACGTTGCAAGGGCACATTAATATAAAAGATAAATAGTGTATTTTCCATCGATAATAAAAAGATATGAATGTTCTCAACAACAGCAACGTAAATAATTAAATAAAAACGTAGATACATATCGAAAATTTTAATGTAATTTAATTATAAAATTTAAAAAATTCCAAATCGAGAAAACCTTGATATATCAACTAATTTCTTTCTTAGGAATCTCATGCTGCCCTGTAGCACCCGTCAGGCAAACTCTTGCCACATATACCCAGCGAAAATCAGTTGTTGCCTAGGTTGGTGACTGCCAAGTTTCTCTCTCTCTCTCTACCCATAAATTTCGGAATTCTCTTCCTACTTACTTTTTCCGTGGTTCTTCTTTCGTCTTGAAACATAGTCTAGACAAAGGCCTCTTTTTGAAGAGAATAATTATCGTATGAAGAGGCTGAAATATATTTGATATTAATAATGTGAAGTATTGTCACAAATCATATTAATATGAGAATATATGGGAATAAATTATTTTTATATGAGAAACATAAGAAAATGTTAATAATATATGAGAATAAATCGTATTAATAATATCATTTATTCCCTCAACCTACAACCGAATACCTTAAAATGCCGAATCTCCAATTAAAAGCTATGCGATTTCCATCAGTCAACTGTCACCTGAATATTGAATCTGATTCCGACCTCATTTGATCAATTCGAACCCAGAAGAGTTCCCGAACGAACAGTGAAAGAGATTAACCTCAATCCACATTTCACCATCCGGGATGAGCATGGATAGTGAATTGTTAACCACACACCAATTTCGTTATCAGCTACCCAATTCCGAGTAGGCTGCTGGACGGTAGAAGCGATTTTTGCCATCTCTATGTCGCCTTCTCAGCAATGTGTGTAAAATCTATGCTCTCTCTCTCTCTCTCTCTCTCTCTCTCTCTCTCTCTCTCTCTCTCTCTCTCTCTCTCTCTCTCTCTAACCATGCATACTATATATATATATATATATATATATATATATATATATATATATATATATATATATATATATATATATATGTGTGTGTGTGTGTGTGTGTGTGTGTGTGTGTGTGTGCGTATGCTGAAAACACAGACATGCAACTTCACAATCAATACCATACATATATTACACGTATTCTCTCTCTCTCTCTCTCTCTCTCTCTCTCTCTCTCTCTCTCTCTCTCTCTCTAACCATACATAGTGTATGTATGTATGTATGTATGTATGTATGTATATATATATATATATATATATATATATATATATATATATATATATATATTTGTGTGTGTGCTTATGCTAAAACCACAGACATAAATTTCACAGTCTATTACACGTATTCTCTCTCTCTCTCTCTCTCTCTCTCTCTCTCTCTCTCTCTCTCTCTCTCTCTCTCTCTCTCTCTCTCCAACCATACATATTCATGCTTAAAACAAACATACTTTCCCAATCTATAACACACGCGCGCTCACACACATTTTACACGTATCGAAGTCACCCACGCACACACATTCACACACACATACATGCATACTTAAATAAACACAAATCTATTGGGTATGCACCAGACTGTGAAATCGTGTAAGAAAAATACTCACCTCGTAGGGACACTGTTTTTATTTTCTTCCCTAAACGCCAATGAGGAGGAAAACCTATTTAGATTCGAAAGGCCATTAGCAGATTGTTTGCTTTATCAAAACGTCATGCACAAAGATATATTCAGAAATCCATCTCTCTCTCTCTCTCTAGAATAGTTTTCAATTGGATGCATGTACAGATAAACATTACACAGACTATTAATATGATGAAGGGAGAAAGTAATAAGAGAAGTAGATATGTTGGTAAACAGTATTTGAAAATAAGAATACTTAATTCAGTACACTTGACAGTAGATTTTAAAATCAATATTCCTATCAGTATTTGGATTGCAGTTAAAATACGAACTCAACGCTCTTGAAAAAATGTAAAATAGAGATGAACACGGATGCAACTTGATAGATAGAATTTGAAAATTAAGATACATGATTCATTACACTTGACAGTAGATTTTGAAATCAATATTCCTAGCAACATATGAATTGCAGATAAAACACGAACTCAACATTCTTTTAAAAAATATATAAAATAGAGATGAAAATGGATACAACTTGAAGGATAGTATTTGAAAATTTAAATCACGAGTCAGTACACTGAAAGTGGATTTTAAAATGAATGTTCCAAGCAATGTTTGTATTGCAGTTACAATATGAACTCAGCATCATTTAAAAAAATATAAAATAGAGATAAAAACTAATACAACGTGATGGATAGCATTTGAAAATATAAATCACGATTCAGTACGCTATCATTACATTCTAAAATGAATGTTCCTAGCAACATTGCGATAGCAAATAAAATAACGACCTCAACATTCTAGAAAAATAAAAAATAGAGAAAACGGATGCAACGTGTCTAGAGGGTTTCACTCAGGATCTTGTAAACACGAAAATGGTCCTTGATGCCCCAGTAATTTGTGCTTGTCTTGAGGCACGGTCTACAAGACAAGTGACGTTGTTACGTATGAGCTGGTAAATTGGAACGCCCAAAGGTTCATTTCTTCTTTGTGGAAGGACGGAAAAAACTTCCTCCTCCATGTTGGGTTCGCAAGGTTCATTTCTCCCAAGAGTTAGAATATATCTTTTCCTCCCTCTAAAAGTTTTAAAAGCTATCCCTGTGTAGGTTCAAAAAGCTCCCACTTCTGTGGAAGGCCTTATAAAACTTCTTTTTGTTTATGGTATTTTCCAATCAGAAAGCTTATTTTTAGGTATTTTTACGTACTACAGCTACCCCTTTCGTGTGGAGGTTCCATAAAGCTTCATTTTCTACTGATGGAGCAAAAAATAGCTCTATTCTACAAGGTAGGTACGAAAGCTCATTTCTATAAGGAGGGCTCAAGAAGCTCCATCTTACAATAACAAGGAAAGCTCCCATCCATTAGGTGGGCTAAAAAAATCTCCCATTTCTATGGAGTGCCAAAGCAACTCCTTTGTTTATGAAGAGCTGAAATCATTTCCTCCTTTATGATGGGTAAGGTAAAGTTCCTTTACCACGAGGGTCAGAAAAGCTCCCTTCCCTGCGAAGTCACGAAAAACCTCCCTTCTGCACAAAGGTTAAAAAGCTCCCTTAGCTACGAATTTCCCACAAAAAGTCCCTTCAACTGCAAAGAACTAGAAAAGAGCTCCTTTTCCTAAAAGAGCTTAAAAATAACAACCTTTTCAACGAACGAAAAAATTTCCTTTCCCTACGAAGAAAAAAGCCTCCATAGGAAGGCAAAAAAAACTCTGATGGAGGAAAAAAATAAAGCTTTCCTCTCTCTACTGAGACAACAGAATGTTCGGTTCTCAGTAGACGCCCAAAGGAGCTTTCTTTGTCTATTAATGGCCAAAATGTTTTCTTCTCCGTGTAAGTACAAAGCTCCCATAATATTTACAGACCACGAAAAACCTCCAGTTTCTTTCAAAGTACACCAAAAGTTTAAAAAAGCTTAATTTTCAGAAATGTGCAAAAAAAAAAAAAAACTCACGTCCTAAGAAAGAAACATGAAGCTCCTATCGTTACTATGAAACTCAGAAAGAAAATTCCCTTTTCTATTGAGGACCTCCACCCCCCCAAAAAATAAGTTTCCTGGGACAGTAAGTGCTCTCCTTTATAGAGGTTGCAAATAGCTCACATGTTTTAAGGAGAGCACAAAAAATTCCTTCGTCTGTGGAGGTCACAGGTAGCTCACTTACCTATGAATGCTTCAGAAAGCTCTCCTGCTCCATAGACGACACAAAAGCTATTGAAAGTACTGCAGAGGTACTGTCCATAGACACCATAAAATCTCTCTATAGAAGGTAGTGTACAGGTACTGTAACGCCAAACACATTACCCTATGAATTATAGATCAAGGCATTGATTTTCCTTATCGAGTACCTGTCACAGTTTGGGAGTCGGGTGTCACGTGACACCTCCACTAAGCCATTAATGGCTCATTGATTGATAGGGTCAATTGGCGTTACCGAGGGCCATTGTGTCAAGGGAGTGAGGAGCACACTCGTAAATCCATCGAGTTCATTTTTCTATGAAAGGCAAACCATTACTTTATTTGCAAACAGACAAAACGGAAAACAAAGAATCGTATTTAACGTTCCATTAGTCCTTATATTTTTTTCTTTGTATCCCACTGTGTGGAATAAATTTTTAAATTGTTCTGAATGAAAGGTCAGCGGAGAATTTATACACCGTCACTGGACAACAGCTGACATTTGTCAACAAAATACTTTGAGGAATGACATGACTGCACGCACGCACTAAATTATCATAAAGTGCACCGAACATTACCCACACGACAAACACATTTTATATTATATTAATATATATATATATATATATATATATATATATATATATATATATATATATATATATATATATGCATATATATACACATATATATATATATATATATATATATATATATATATATATATATATATATATATATATATATAGAGAGAGAGAGAGAGAGAGAGAGAGAGAGAGAGAGAGAGAGAGAGAGAGAGAGAGATCCACCTCTTTGTCGCATGTTTTCTTGCCTTGTGCATTTACGATTTAAGAAGAAGCATCCTTTTACGTGCAATTACTCTCTGCAAAATATATATAGTCATTATGTCTTTGCTTTTCAGCTAACATTGGAAACGAATTTGAATTTTGGTATGATATCCCGAGTTACCTGTTTCACCAAAGACGTCGAAATAGACAGATGAATGAATAGATTAACTGACAGGCAGGTAGATAAAATCATCAGGTGTTTGACACTGAAAGTTAGGGTCAGTTACTAAACTCCATAAAATTGATTTGTCTAAATTATATTGCAACTTGACTATTCTTTTTATGATAGTGCAAGTGAAGAATTTTGCTAGAAAATACTGCAGCAGCAATTGATAAACAGATTAAAATATGAAATGTATTTACACAGATAAATACTGAAAAAAAGATATTTTCATCAAATACCACTCTTTATGACTATGGTATCAATTTTGGCCAATAATTTTGGTTTCATAATCTTCATCAGAGAGAGAGAGAGAGAGAGAATATGAAATGTATTTATACAGATAAATATTGAAAAAGATATATTCATTAAGTGTTAACACTGACTTTCGAATATTACCAGTAATGCTCTGATAATGTCAATCTTGGCTAATGACTTTAGAAATAATGTTGGTTTCGTAACCTTGATCAGAGAGAGAGAGAGAGGGAGAGAGAATATGAAATGTATTTACACAGATAAATAGTGAAAAAGATATATTTATCAAGCGTAACATGACTTTCAGATCCCACCATTTATTGCTAATGATTTTAGAAATAATTATGGTTTCGTAACCTTCATCACAAAGAGAGAGAGAGAGAGAGAGAGAGAAGGAACGTGGAACGCAGACACTTACCTATGAGTTTGGACCACTGAGCCGGGGGTCGCCATTCAGGATAATGCTTAGGGAAATCCCTGGGACTCCAATGAGTCTCCATCATCACCTCATAAACTGTCAGTTCGTCCTGTCGACACGTGCTAGGGGTAGCCCCTGACAGGGACAGGGACGCCATGCCCAGGCACATAATCACCATCAGGTGCCACAAGGGAAACGACATTCTTCTTCCTGCGGCCTCCATTTCGAAGAGGGAAATGGGGAAATTCGGTCTAGGGAAAAAAATGTCTATGGGAAAAATTGTCAGATTCTCAGGGGGAGTAAAAAATAATATTTTTCCGCACAACACGGCACCTCCACTGAAACAATCTTTTGTCTTTTTTCTCTCTTTTATTTGGGTATGAGTTTGCAGTGTTATCTCAAGCAGTCATCTGCCTAATACTTCATCGGTCTAGGAAATTTTTCCTCACTTTCCCGGTCGCAGGAAACCACAGGGTTTTAAAATAATCTTAGGCTTTTACATCGTTATCGAACCTGCCCAAGAAGAAGGAGTTATAATCCGTCACTACTACTAAATCATCTGGCAGGCGTTTCCATGAAGAGTCGAAGTCATAAAGTCGACGTACGGGTGTCATGGAATGGTCAGAATTGCAGTGAATAGCTAGAACTGAATAAAGACTCGGGTTCTGAAGAGGAGGAAACAGAAAGAGAGACAGACAGAACCGACCGCAGTGGACGACGACGAAGACGGACTCGCTTCTCGGGTCAGGACAACCGTACTCCACCGCGTCCCGCCACACACTGAAGTCGTCTGGTTGGGACCTTTTCTCTCTCTCTCTCTCTCTCTCTCTCTCTCTCTTCGTTCGACGGCCGTTTGTGAGTGAGTGCCCCGACGCGCGCCACCTCTATATTCTGTACTGAGCCACCCAGACGACCTCTCATTGTATGTGCACATTTGCACGCATGAACATGCTCGCTCATTGCACACACATACACACACGCACGCGCACACACACGCATGCAGGGACAAACAAGTACAAACATATTTACAAACAGCCATCGTACCCTTACGGGCGCACATAAAAAGTACATAGGTTACTCGCATGATAATGCTCGCTCGTTCCACACACACGTGCAGGCTCCAACAAGTACATACATATGTAGAAACAGCCATCTTGCGGGTGTGCACAAACGCATTTGCTAATAAACGCTACGTGCGCATGCGTAAACACACACAGTCATCAGAGATGTAGGCACAAACACACATACGGAGACATATAGGCACATAAACCCTTGCATTAACCAACCATTGTACGTTTGTAGGTATAAACACGTGTACAGGCAGCCATCATACGTGCATGTACGACGTACGTATGTATCAGCAGCAGTCACACGTGCACAAACAGCTGTCATGCGTGTAAGAAAGAAACTCTATACATATGTGTGATTGTACAAATATACACAAGAACAGCCGTCCTATTACGTAACCAGCTAAGCGCCTACTTCTAACCTTACATTTGCGAGAAAGGAATAATCCAGGATTAATAGAGTACAGGGTTAGACCGTCCTGGTGTTTCTGCGCATGTTTGTGACGTCACTGGTATGCACCGTAGAAGAAAACCAGGAAAACAAAGAAATGAAGGGTCACCATGGTAATTGTTTGCCCACACATTCTCTCTCTCTTTCACAACCTTAGGTGAGAGAGGTCTCCGTCAATCTCCAGGTACTGCTGAATTAAAGGATTGATATAATCCTGAATTAAATGATCGATATAATCGTCCATATGTCTTTTTATTGCTATTTGGGTAATGCAGTAGCCCTAACCGTGTAAATCCGGACCAGGTGTGGCTTTGTTTCTTTTATGATTCCTTACGTTCTTTGGTTAATATATGTACATACATACATACACACAGACACACACATATATATATATATATATATATATATATATATATATATATATATATATATATATATATATATATATATATATACATATTACTTAATGACAGTCTTGACTATCATCAGCAACCCACATCATTCAGCGTAAAAAAGGATAAGAAAATTTTGTTTAAATTTTGTCCTATATATTAATCCTGGTCGAATTAATCCTGGGACTGACCAGGTGAAGAGCGCCTTAATCCGGGTTAAGAGAGTTTCCGTGTTCTTCACTTTGGTGAGGTCAAATACTGACTGATGACTTTCCTTTACCTTAACCTGAGCCAGATGCAGCCAGGTATGTCATGCGCGAGATTGTCCTTATTTTGGTCAGAAGTGGACTAACCCTGTACTCCATTAATCCTGGAATAATCTGTCTTCTGTAATAATAAAGTCCGGGTGGGTCATGTTTGCCCTCCCCCGGGCAATAGTAGGGGAGACGTGGCACGGCCACCCACCCCCTGCGAACTGGTTTGTCCGCCACGGTTGGGGGCGGGTTAGGTAGGGGAACAGGAGGGTAGGGGAGACATCTACCCACCTCATGCAAACCTGTTTGTCCGCCCGGGTGGGGCAGGGGCAGGTAGGGGATCGGGAGGGTAGGAGAGACAGCAGCACCGTACGCGTGCTAACAAGCTAATAATAATAATAATAATAATAATAATAATAATAATAATAATAATAATAATAATAATAAAATTACAAATGACAAACCGAGGCTTCTACTACATACCTAATTGAACAGCATCTCTGATTAGGGGTGGGAGGGGGGATACCAGAAGCATCTCTTGTGAGGGGAAGGGAGATACTAGAAGCATCCTTTGTGATGGGAAAGGAGATACTAGAGACATCCCTTGTGAGGGGGAGAGGGGATGCTAGAAGCATCCCTTGTGAGGGGAGAGGGGGATACTAGAAGCATCCCTTGTGATGGGAAAGGAGATACTAGAAGCATCCCTTGGGAGGGGGAGAGGGGATACTAGAAGCATCCCTTGTGATGGGAAGGGAGATAAAAGAAGCATCCCTTGTGAGGGGAGAGTGGATACTAGAAACATTCCTCGTGTGTGGGGGGAAGGGGATACTAGGAGGGAGTTTGCAATACTGACGAAAAGTAAGCAACCCCAAATTGGCTAAGATGAAGCTCAGTTGACCATGAATTGACGAACACGAATCTCTCTCTCTCTCTCTCTCTCTCTCTCTCTCTCTCTCTCTCTCTCTCTCTCTCTCTCTCTCTCTCAGTGCTTCCGGAAGAATTGTAATTGCGTTTGCTCCGAGCATTTAATGTCGTATCGACTTTGTTAATTTGTCCGAATTAAAAGAAAAAAAATTGTTTTTATTTCTTCCAGAACTGGTTTCGGGCTTTTATCTCATTAATCTTTCATTATTCCGGTTCGGTGAATATAATCAGATCAGAGAAGAATACTGTTTCATTCTCTCTCTCTCTCTCTCTCTCTCTTCTCTCTCTCTATTTATATATAAACTCATATATATATATTTATATATAAACTATATATATATATATATATATATATATATATATATATATATATATATATATATATATATATATATATATATATATATATATATATATATATATATATATATATATATATATATATATTTAATATATATATATATGTGTGTGTGTGTGTGTGTGTATGTGTATAAAATATATGCATATATGTATATATATGTGTGTATATATATATAGACAGATTGATACAGATAAAGGTATATTGATAGATATTATATATGTTAGACAGTACATAATAAGGATGACGCTTGTATAACTACTACTGTATAATGACAGAGGGCTGAAGACGCCGGTCACATATTGCAGACCCCTGTCTCAGTCCAGTTTGCATACATCATTTATGGTTTCCTTTACAAATACTAGGACGCAGTCAGCGTTGTTAACCCAATACCTTGCGCCATTTATACTTTCCTTCACAAGTAGTTTGAAGCTACGGCTGCCATTGACATTTCCAATAACAATAACTGATTTAATTATTCCACCGAATGTTGAGAATCTTTCAAAAAAAAAAAAAAAAATTCCGGAATGATCCGTAATCCTGATAGACAGAGTCCAAATAGGCTACTGAAATTTCTTGGAGGTATCCATAATCATATTCCCCGCAGGGGGTTAGTGCCGTCGGTCCGCCTCACTCAGTGCATTGTAGCCGTTACTAAAGGTTCTTTGCATTCCTTTTACTGTACCTCTGTTCATATTCTCTTCCTTCCATCTTACTTTCCACCTTCTCCTAACAATTTATTCGGCGATTTTTCGGCGCTGAATGACCTCGTTGGTCCTAACGCTTAGTCTTTGTCCAAAACTTTTTATTCCAATTCCAATTCGGTAATTGTATTGGAGGCATTTAATATCATGTGTTACATTTGTAACATCCGGTTTTCCTGCAAACAACACAGGGCTTGATAAAAAGTATAACAAAAGGGAATTGCTATCGCAAGCAACATAACGATCAGAATAACACATTGCTAAGAGCATCTGTAATAAAAAAAAGTCACCAGATTCATTGGTAGTGGTATGTTACAGACTTAATTAACCTTTTTTTTTTCTTTTATATTAACATTTATATTCTTTTAAAATAACCTTTCTTTCATTTTAAATTAACTTTTTTTCCTTTTAGATTAACTTTTTTCCTTTTAGGTTAACCTTTTTCTTTTAAATTAACCTTTTCGTTCCTTTTAAATTAACATCTTTTCCTTTTAGATTAACTTTTTTTCCTTTTAGATTAACCATTTTCTTTTAAGTTAACATTAAATTAACATCTTTTCCTTTTAGATTAACCTTTTTCCTTTTTAAATTAACCTTTATTTCATTTTAAATTAACTTTTTTCCCAGTTACCATTTGCTGAATACAGGATGATCACAATTTAATACTATTTCAGTAAGGATTATTTCAGTTATATGGTATTACATTATTCATCAGTTAGTGAAGCACGTTTGTAGATCTTTTCTGCAGTTTACGGCAATTAATGTATAATACGGTATTACCAACGATTACAAGTTAACAAACCCGAGTCAGGAATCCGTTATCCATCCACTTGTACAGAATTAACATCGGAGCAGATGGATTGACCTAGGCCGATTAATCGGCTTCCGCTTTAGCATTTTTCAGCACATAGTTCGGGTCTATGGACTACTCATACGAGCCGGAGAACGGGGTATTACAAGGCTAGTAGCTTACTGTAGTCTGTGAAAATCATAGTTTAGAGCAAACCTATGGGAGCGTAATGGAATAAACAAGCCGATTGATATTCTGTTCGTTTTGAGAGAACTGAACTTAGGAGGAATTTTCACACAAAGACCATTACTATAGCAGGACAGAAAACGAATCTGTTAATCTTCGCTTTCTCTGTCAATCCGTCTGTCTCCCTATTTAACTGTCTTTTTTTATGACTTCACAGACGGTTTATGAAATAAATATTGAAACGAAGAGACACGGGTATTACACTGGTAAGTAATTAAGGGTAGGGATGAATGATAATTCATAGTCATGAGAATGAGTGAAGCGTAGGTCTACAAAAACCTTTATACCGCTGTTCATCTTGCAAAATGAAGATAGCGTCTAACGGTACAAGATGAGAGAGAGAGAGCGAGCGAGCTGGAGGATGATAAAACCTACGGATCTGACTCTCCAACTTTGAAAACTTTTCATGCTTATCTGCATAGTTGAGGCAAAAATTTTCTTCATTCCATTACATAAGAGCGAAGCTTCTTTTTCTTTATATAATTGAATTTAAATACATATATAGTTACTTATAAAATTTAGTAACACTTTTTCCATGGAATTAAACGGCCAAAATGTCGTTATTGCCCTTTCAAAACGAAACGAGAGAGCACAGTCGAAAGAAACTGGAGTATTCGTTAAAATGCCTCAGAAGCAATAACCTGCAGAATTTATTCCCGCCCGACACACACACACTGCATTGTACAACTCCTGCCTTTCCGGAGCGGGAAATAAACGAGGAATTGTCTGATGAAGGAAGGCTGCATCTTGATACGTGGGAAGATATCTCGGGCTACTGGAAGTTATAAAGAAATATATACGGGTACTTTTAGCTTTGTTTTTAAAGCATATTTACTTATTGATTCG
Source organism: Macrobrachium rosenbergii (assembly GCF_040412425.1). Lineage (NCBI taxonomy): Eukaryota > Metazoa > Arthropoda > Malacostraca > Decapoda > Palaemonidae > Macrobrachium > Macrobrachium rosenbergii. The sequence goes on along the minus strand of NC_089791.1, from coordinate 51,280,413 downwards.
GAGGTGTATGAAGCTTTATAAGCTATATTTACTTTGAATACCGAGGTACGTGAAGCTTTACTATTGACTACTGAGATAATGAAGCTTTATAAACCATATTTACTTTGAACACAGGGAAATGAAGCTTTACAAAGCGTATTTGAATTGATTACTGAGATAATGAAGCTTTATAAACTACATTTACTTTGAATACTGAGAACCGAAGCTTTACAAAGCATATTTGTATTGATTGCTGAGATAATGATGCTTTATAAATCATATTTACTTTGAATATTGAGATAACTGAAGCTTTACAGAGCATATTTGTATTAATTACTGAGATACATATTTACTTTCATGCTTTATGAAGAATTTTTACTTTGGATAATGAGATTTTTTGGGGAAAGTGAAATTTATGGTGCTTTATGTAATGTTTGCTGTAAAAATGAAATTATAAAGTTGTTAAGCATATTTACTTGAAGGAATAAATTCATGAAATTTTTAAGTTACTCTATATTTACTGTAATAAATTATTCTGTGAATATTTTAAAGGATTTTAATTGTCAGTGTTAACATTGAAAATTTTCAATTTGTTTTCAATTTGTGTACACTTCGTAAGTTTATTATTTAATAAGTATATATATATATATATATATATATATATATATATATATATATATATATATATATATATATATTATAATATATTATATATATATGTATATATATAGATATAGATATATAGATAGATTATATATATATACATTATTATATATATGTATATATGTGTGTGTGTGTTTGTATACACACACCCCAACGTTCCTGCAGATCTACTTTCGGGCATAAATGCAACAGTGAAATACAAAAGAAAATAAATGGCTGAAATAAAACGCCCCAACAAAGTCACCACTGGTAGGCTGAATTCAGGAATGATATAATCCTCCCGGCTTCATCTTTTCATTAAAGACCAGGGCTTTGGTGACCTAGTCGCCTACGTCATGTTGCTTTCCGACCCATTAGGTAACAAGTCGCTGTGAGGAGAGAGATTCTCCTCAGGGTAGACGAAATAGGACCGTGAGAGATTCTGAAGGATCGGTTGTTATTACTATTGTAATTTGTTTCGATTGTACAGTGAATTAATCCTGAGTAATAGATGGTATTTGCTAAAATGCTGTGTTTGGGTAAACCGCAGGTTGAAAAACACTCAGTCAGAACGGTTGATGTTTGCTAAAATATATTGTTTCGGTAATTCACAGGTTAAAAAACATGAAATTAGGGCGGTTAATAATTGCTAAAATGTGTTTCGGTACTTCACAGGTTAAAAAACATCAAATTAAATTGTTGATAAATGTTAAAATGTATTTCTCCTTCAATCCGCAGGTTAAGATAAATAAAATTAGAACGCTACAGGTAAACTTTATCAGGCCCTATTATAAGCATGAGTTTATAACCCTCATCTGTATCTGATCTTATCACAAGCTTGAATTTATAACCTTCTCTGTATCTAATCTTATTACAAGCGAGAGTTTATACCCTCTTTATCTGGTCTTATAACCCTCTCTTTGTCGGGTCTTATTACAAGCGTGAGTTTATAACCCTTCTCTTTATCTGGTCTTCACTCTCTTTGTCAGGCAGAAGCGTGAGTTTATAACCCTTCTCTTTATCTGGTCTTATTACAAGTGTGAGTTTATAACCCTCCTCTTTATCTGGTCTTATTACAAGCGTGAGTTTATAACGCTTCTCCTTATCGGGTCTTATTACAAGTGTGAGTTTATAACCCTCCTCTTATCAGATTTATTACAGAAGTGTGAGTTTATAACCCTCCTCCTTATCGGGTCTTATTACAAGTGTGAGTTTATAACCCTCCCTCTTTATCAGTGTTTACAGAGTGTGAGTTTTATAACCACCTCCTCTTTATCAGTCTTATTACAAATTATTACGTTTATAACCCTCCTCTTTATCGGGTCTTATTACAAGTGTGAGTTTATAACCCTCCTCTTTATCGAGTCTTATTACAAGTGTGCGTTTATAACCCTCCTCTTTACCAGGTCTTATTACAAGTGTGAGTTTATAACCCTTCTCTTTATCGAGTCTTATTACAAGTGTGAGTTTATAACGCTCGGGTCTTATTACAAACGTGAGTTTATAACCCTCCTCTTTATCGAGAGTTATTACAAGTGTGAGTTTATGACCTTCCTCTTTATCGGGTCTTATCACAAGTGTGAGCTTATAACCCTCCTCTTTATTGGGTCTTATTACAAGCCTGATTTTATCATTCCTGTACTACCCCTCATGTCGCAAGCATGAGTTTATAACCCTCCTCTTGTATCAGTCTACAACCCAGTCCTTTAATCCGGGCTCGGTACCGACATCAGCGTGCACAGTAAACTGTCATTACCTAATCCCAAATCCCCCGGGAGGCTTCACGCGAAGACAATCGGTCGTCATGGCAACGCAGCTGCAGAATCTCTCGTGCTTCTCTGCGCTGCCTGGTATTGCTTCTCTCTCTCCCTCTCTCTCTCTCTCTCTCTCCCCCTCTCCATGCCTGGCTGGGCACATCTAATTAAGAGCGCTTGAGAAAAATCATAATAGAATAATGTTGAGGGATTAAGCATCATGTCTCTGTGGTCGTGGCTTTTCCTCTGCGGGGAAAGGAAAAAGAGAATAACGTCATGAGTGTCACCATTTAGCGGCAGCGGCGTCCTCGGCAAAATGTAATTTCGTCACGAGGTTCCCCGGGATGTTTCTTCTCTCTCTCTCTCTTCTCTCTCTCTCTCTCTCATGGGAAGACCAGGTATAACTGCTTAGTGTTTCCAAGAGTTATTTTCTCTCTCTCTCTCTCTCTCTCTCTCTCTCTCTCTCTCTCTCTCTCTCTCTCCAGGTCTGCTCAGTGAAAGACCAGGTATAACTGTTAGTGTTTGTGAAAGAGTTATTCTTCTATTCTCTCTCTCTCTCTCTCTCTCTCTCTCTCTCTCTCTCTCTCTCTCTCTCTCTCTCTCTCTCTCTCTCTCTCTCTCTCTCAGTGAAAGACCAGGTATAACTGCTTAGTGTTTCCAAGAGTTATTCTCTCTCTCTCTCTCTCTCTCTCTCTCTCTCTCTCTCTCTCTGTGTGTGTGTAGGTGTTACGTGTGCCCATTTTCCCTGTGTCTAAGATTAGTTATCTTGCATTTCTCAAAGATATTCTCTCTCTCTCTCTCTCTCTCTCTCTCTCTGTCAGTGAAAGATCTAAACTGCTCTGTTTCTTATTCTCTCTCTCTCTCTCTCTCTCTCTCTCTCTCTCTCTAAGTGAAAGACCAGGTATAACTGCTTAGCATTTGCAAGAGTTATGAAGTAAATGAAACTTTTTTTTTTACCTGAATCAGGTTCCTGAGCAATTTCTGTTATTTATTTAAACCTTTTTTTGAACGTCTAAACACAAGAATAAGTATCATCTACTCTTTACCTGGTACTGTGACTAATTTCATTGTAGGAATTAATTTGACGAAACCGGAAATTCCACCTAGCAAAAAAGAAAATAAAAGAAAATCGTCTTTAATTGCACTATTTTTCACAATTATAAAAATTCTATTAAGGGGATAGTACTGTCAGTGCACCTCACGTGGTGCACTGTTGGCATCACCTCAGGGTGCTTGCGGTGTCCTCTCGGCCCCAAGTTGCACCTACTTTTAGCCTTTTACTTTGCTTCCATTCACTCTTCCTTTCTTCATTCTTGCTGTCCAACCTCTCCAATTCCCTCCTTTTATTGTCTTTAAAGCTGATTGGGTGAAAGTGCCCCAGTGTTTAGCTTTTGTTGCCAAATTTTCATAAATCAATCAGCGATTTTGAAAATTTTAAATCACTCAAAAAACATAAATGTGTTGCTATATCTATGAATGCCTATGGACATCTAATGCATGTTAAGCGAGAGAGAGAGAAAGAGAGAGAGAGTAAATGACTGCAGCATTCCTAGCCCCAAAAAACAGGAAAAATTTAAAGGAATAGTCTTATTTATCTTCCGGCAGTTTTGGATCCGCCTGGCAAAATAAAAAAAAAATAGAAAAATTCAATATTATTCACAAAGTTTTCCAGGTACAGAGAGACGAGAGAAAATTGAATTTCCTCCCCTAAACTTTCTCTTTCTTTCTTTTTTCTCTTTATTTTTCTTTTTCTCTTTTTTTTTCATTTTTACCAGGTGGGATGTGTGTGTGTGTGTGCGTGTGTGTGTGAGAGAAGCACAAGCGATCAAGTTTTCTTTCCGAACGCTTTCCAGAAGAAATATCTTGACTCCTGCTTTGTAAAGAGGAGAGGATAAAATAAAAAAAAAAAAGTCCTAGGCTGGATATGTCTGCTATTTGGGGGAAATGGATTTTGGAAAAGGGAAGGGGGAGGGGGAGGGGAATGCACACGAGCACGACTCCTGACATCTAGCTTCTTGGGGGTGTCATATGAGTAGAATTTCTGAGCAATTTTTTTTTATCGCCACTGCTCTGTGAAACGGCCACAATTCTCTGCTTCTTGAAGATATCACATGAGCAGAATTTCTGGGAAAATATTTTATATCGGCATTGCTCCGTGACACAGCCGCAGTTTGTGTCGTCTTTTAGCCTCCGGGGACTGTAACACGAGCAATATTTCTTGTGTACACTAGTGCCATTGCTGTCATACAAGCAAGATTTTTGGCATTCTTTGATTCTTGATGGTGTCACATGAGCAGAATTTCTAGGCAAATTTTTGTTTACTGTTATTGCTGTGTGAGACGGCTACAGTATCTGGCATCTTTTAGCCTTCAGGCAATGTAACAAAAGCAATATATTTTTGGCATACCGTAGCATCATTGGTGTGTACCACAAGCAATATGTCTGGTATACCTTAACATCATACGAGCAGGATTGTTGTCATTCTTCAGGAGCGTTGCTACCTCAAACGAGAGCGATTTCTGTCACATTTTAGCAACTTCGCTTTCTGACACTCGTCAGCATCTTGGCGGTGCCACACGCTCACATGTTCCGGCATCATTTAGCTTCTGTGCAGTGTCAGATGACCAAGGCCTCGTAGAGGGGTAGTGCCGTCAGTGCACCTCAAGCAGTGCACTGTAGGTGTACTTGAGGTTCCGTGCAGCGTCCCTTCGGCCCCCTAGCTGTGACCCCTTTCATTCCTTTGACTGCACCTCCGTTCACATTCTCTTTCTTCCATCTTACTTGCCACCCTCTCCTAACAATTTTTTCATAGTGCAACTTCGAGGTTTTCCTCCTGTTGCACCTTTCAAATCTTTTTACTCCCAGTTTTCCTTTCAGCGTTGAATGACCTCATTATAGGTCCCAGTGCTTAGCCTTTGGCCTAAATTTTAAATTCCATTCCATCATTAGAATATTTTTGCAAATGTCCTCATGGTTCTTTTCTGTCCTTCTTTACTTCATCACTTATTACTTTCTCTGTTACTCTCTCTTTAGTTCTTATTTCACTCATTTGTTAGCTTCCTATCCTCTCTCTCTCTCTCTCTCTCTCTCTCTCTCTCTCTAATACCTCCGTAGATTCCTCCATACCTATCAGTTTCCTTGGTAATTAATGGTTATTGTGAGAAGGACCTTATTAAGTAGTCATTAGTAAACCATTTGGATTCATTAAGGGTGACTGTTGTATTGGTGTGGGGAAGTTCCTCTTAAATAATGCAGTGTGTGTATTGGGTTAATTCTTCGTAGAATGAAGGGGTAGTCTTCATCAAGTTAATGAATTGTAGGCTTTTTAGCTAGCGTTTGAATACAGGAAAAGGAAATAAGATTGATTATAGTGGGACTGTCTACATCAGTAATTATATATATATATATATATATATATATATATATATATGTGTGTGTGTGTGTGTATACATATATACATATATATGTATACTCACATATATATGTATAAATATACACATACAGAATTCCATCTAATAAAGGTGGCCCATAAAAACAAAGCAAAAAATAAAGGTGGATTTTACAGCTTTATATTTCGTAGACAAATGTTTCCCTAACTGACAGGTAATAAATTAGAGGTGTATATATATACATATATATACACCTCTTAATATATATATATATATATATATATATATATATATATATATATATATTATTATGTATGTATGTATGTATATATGTGTGTGTAAACCACATGTCACCTGCATTCATATCCACGATCCTATATTCGACACACTCGCCAAACCTATCAAAAGGCCTGCCAAGCCCCGAACGAGAACACGACATCTTCCCACAGAAAATAAAGTTTTCAACATTTAGCTTAATTTGGCGCATTAGAGCCGCCTCTTATCAGGGGCCGACATCACCCAGCTGTAAGCAGATCTCCTGCCACTTTCCTAAGATACCATTATACGTACGACGTGTACTGTCGTGTTTGTTGGTGCTCCTCAACGCTGAGGAAACGATTAACAAGGATCCTTCTCTTGTACCTCAGCGTTTAAAGGCCCTCAGAGAGTCCTTATCGATATGGCGTTAGCCCCACGTCACTAGTCACTCGTTCGGCGTTATATTATTCTGTTGTTGATGCTGTTGTTACATTTATTTGATTAATTTTTTCTTTTCTAATAACTGATCTCGTCCTTCTGTATTTCCTATTACCTTCTGTTACTTCTTTCAAATGAACACCATATTGTTTGGAAGCCTGAATTTCATGTCATTGGCCCCTTTGATGAGCTTGTTCAATATGAACAGGGTTCATTTTCTGAATAATAATAATAAAATAATAATAATAATAATAATAATAATAATAATAATAATAATAATAATAATAATAATAACAATAATAATAATAATAATAATAATAATAATAATAATAATAATACACTTGTTGTCTCAAAGATTCTGTTAGGAAATGTTGCTGATCTCTTAGAACGTTGGTCTATTAAATAGAAAGATTGTCTAGTAATCTGGGTTGCTGCATTTGGTCGTCTTGGGTAACAGGTTGTGTCTGTGTCTCTGAAGTTTAGTTCTTGAAATTGGTGAAAAAAAAGCAATAAACGAAGCAGAGACATACAGACGCTTATCTCTGAGCAGTTCTTTTCTTGTCTCTATATATATATTCATATATATATATATATATATATATATATATATATATATATATATTTATACATTATATATGGTTTATATATGTATATTATATATTTAATATATATATGTATATATATAACATATATGTATATAATATATATGTCTATATATATAATATATATACATACATATATATATATATATAAATATGTGTGTATATTTGTACTGAAGCTTGAATAATTCAGTAAAGTTAATCTAGAGGGAGCACGTTCCAACTCAACATTTAAATATCATGAAACAGAGAGAACTCTGAAGAAAACTAAATTCGCAAGCCCCGAAATCAATGGACTGATTCAGATGACTTACTCTTGGGTTCACAATCCCTTCGAAGTTATAACCCCACTAGTTAACCGGCCGTCATTGGCAGTTCTCACTGACCTCGTGAAGGTATATTCCATTTATACATTTAGAATTCGATGTTGGTAATTTAATGGTTCATCAATTAGATCTTAACCTCACTACTCTTAGGATAAACAAATTTGAAGCTCCGAAAATTAGCGCAGACTTATGTGAGCTCAGTATCGGATGAAAGCTTGTCTGTCTGTTTGAATCCTGAATTTTATAACAGTGAAAAAAATGGCTGTGTACATGAAATTAAATGATTATGCGAATCTTTGCGCAGTAATATAACTCCATATCATGTATCCATAGATGTTCAGTTGAAGACTGAATTCCAAGCGAATTTAGAACGCGACGGGAACAAGAAATAAAATGAAAACACTGAATATCTTACTAGCACAGAACCATGTAATGCGAATCCTCATGTTGATTCAGAATCCCATATTAACACAAGGTACGAACACAAGCAGATCTCCACTTAAGCACAGAATCCTTCGTCAACACAGACAAACTCCCTCTTGATCAAATAATCCCCTTGAGAAAATGGGATCCTTGTAAACCCCCAATCCCTAGTGAGCGTAGAATCCCATGTAATCCCAAATCCCTTGTCACACATCCTATTATGAGCATGAAATCTCATGGTGGGTTCTATTCTAGGATTGAACCTAAAATTGAGGGTTGTATACTTGATATAAATGAACTTCGTTACCTCTAAAAATAAAAAGCAACAGTATTTTCCTTTTTTAAGTGATTTGTTCTTCCCATAGTCTCTGGTGTAAATAAGCCGAGAATTGCATAAAGTAATGCTATATCTCTCTGACTTACAAAGTCTGAATTAGCCTTCCTAAAAGCGATAGAGCCTTTTATAAACACGGTGGAGAAGGGGAGATCGTATCAAGTTTGCAATGGTTGCTTTACTAGTTATTGTTATTCCTTTCAATTACTGTTTGCTTCAGTATGTTGTTTTGACAGACCCTTTTGTCATTCTCGTAAAGGTTGCGTTAGCTCGACAGGGAAGCTGGAATGGAGATTATTCTGAGAATCACAAGCACAGATACAACACAAGGACACACTTTTACCATAAGCGCTTGTTTCTTGAGGCACATCACTGATAGCACTTTCTGTGAATTTCTCCCGAGATGTAAGTCTTCGTTGTCTCCAAATGAGTTTCCTGCAGAGTGTTAGCTACAATCCCCTAAGACTCCTCAGCTCATCAGTTTTTTGTTTTCTGCAAAAGAAAACTATTGAGATGGCTATTTGTCTGTCCGTCAGCACTTTTTCTGTCCGCCCTCAGATCTTAAAAACTACTGAGGCTGGAGGTCTGAAAATTGGTATGTTGATCATCCACCCTCCAATCATCAAACATTCCAAATTGTAGCCCTGTAGCCTCCGTAGTTTTTATTTTATTTAAGGTTAAAGTTAGCCATGATCGTGCGTCTGGCAACGCTATAGATGCCAACCACGCAGTTCACCACCGGGCAGTGGCTGAAAGTTTCATCGGCTGTGGCCGAGAGTTTCATACAGAAAACTCGATTGCACCGAAGAAGCCTCGGCGCATTTTTTACTTGTTATGTATGTATGCAAAACCAATTCCTCATTTTCATTTACCGATTTTTTGTCGAAGTGAGAAGACATTTACAATTTACTTTTACCTCTGCGGAATACGATCTAGAAACTAAAGCATTTTCACATTCCCTATTGTAGATATTTTGAAAATATTCGACGCTTGCACTTACTATTCGATGTCTATTTCCAAAACCATGTAGCAATTTTACTTAGCATTTTGTTGTATAATTCACATGCAGTCTGCATTCACCCAAGGGAAAACGTTTCTAAAAATTACAGTATTATACATTTTTGTAAACCCTTTCGATCTACAATTTCCAGAACAATTTCACATTTCCATTAATGCTTTTATCGTGTAATTCCACACTAGTTACAGTGGACATTCAGTCTTGGAGAGAATGTCTCAAAACGATTCTCAAAATCATTCCTACAACTATTTATTATGCTCCTTCGATCTATAACTTCCAAAACAACTCTAGATTTTCATTAATGCTTTTTGTCGTGTAATTCCAAAACCAGTTCCAGTCGACATTCACCGTCAGGAAGAATGTCCCAAAATCATTCTCAGAATCATTACTAGAACTTCAGTCCCTCGTCTGCTTCTTCTGTTCTTTCCTCAGCTGGTTACAGACACGACCTTTCTCTTCTTCAGGTCTTGGACACGACCTTTTCCCCCATTCCTTGGGCGTAATCGCCAGGGTATCAGGGAGCTCGGCGACGGGATTAACCGAGCCATTTTAAAAGACGTCAAGGTATAACTCCCAGATTCTCGCAGATTCCTTGCAAAGACTTTTAAGTTTTCCTTCTGAACAATGCAGTAGAACTTGAGTCTTATTGCACACTATTTTTGCAATGATGATTATGTGGTACAGTCCTTTTAGATTAAAATACAGAGAAAAGTGTAAGATAATTTAGCGTGCCATAAAGTTAAATATATTTCCTTAGCTCTGGCAAATCTAATTTAGTAGATTATTTTGTATTTTATCGGACTGTAAAACTCACACCCCTAAAAATGCATTAGGTCCAAAAATTATTTTTCCCGTTTGATTTATGGAAATCATAATCCAAAATTATAATTTTTATTACTATTTTTTTATTTACCAAGTTAATAGCACACCCCAGGCTGGCAACTATCTTGTCATTAACTGAGCATAACCGAACCGAGCAAAAATTCACCTTATACATTATATCTAAACCGGCGAAAGGGTTTAGTCTTAGGCCAGCAGATGTAACATTAGTGGGGGTTTAGAATTTAGGTAATGTGAAAGTCAAGATAACTGAACAGTTTCTTGTACCATTACATCATCACTTGAATTACTGTTTAGATGTTTTAAACTCAAAGTTTTTTTATTTCTTTTTTCAGTTGTGAAGATATCGTTGTCTGGATATTAGATGTAAGTTTATCGTAAAAAAATATATATATTTATTACATATGTAATGCGAGAATGTTATGCAGTATAACAATTTATATATATATATATAAATATATATATATATATATATATATATATATATATATATATATATATATATATATATCTTGTATAATGTATATCACATTACTACAGGTGAAAATAATGGTCCTGACCGGTTTCGACTTACTTTCAAACCATTGACGAAGTCGAAGCCGGTAAGGACCCACACCTGGTCTCTTATTTTTTCACCTGTGGTGATGAGTGATTAACGAATCATTTGCGACATAATCATATATCCATATATATATATATATATATATATATATATATATATATATATATATATATATATATATATATATATATACATATACATAGTATATATATATATACATATATATACATACATATATATATATATATACATATATTATATATAATTGTAATCACATTAACACGTGATTCGTTTATTACTTATTGTCAGCAGGTGGAAAAATAAGAGACTGGTTGTGGGTCCTGACCAGCTTCGACTTCGTCAGTGGCTTGGAAATAAAGTCGAAACCGGTCAGACCTACACCCTGTCTCTTATTTTTTCACCTGTAGTGATGTGATATGTGTGTGTCTGTGTCAGTATATATATATATATATATATATATATATATATATATATATATATATATATATATATATATATATATATATATATATATATATACATAAAAAATGGTATAAATAGCATTAAAACGAAGATAACTATGTATGTATGTATGTATGTATATGTATGTATGTATGTATGTATGTATGTATGTATGTATGTATGTATGAATATAGGGCTCTTGTTTCGATGCCCGAATCTTCGGGAAGGTTCTCTTCCCCTCAGGACATTTCACTGGATATCGGCGTTTCGAATCGACTAATTATCGAAAGTGGGATATTTTATTCAATGTCTTTTGTTTTCCAATCCTTTTTTAGGGTGTGGGTTAGACTGAGTACTTTCCGATGGAAACAACTTAGCCAGTTTTCATAACAACTTCTAATCATGTGAAAATAAACCTAACTTCAGCAGATACCGATTACCCTGCATGTCAGAATCCCGTAGTGGGTAGTACCGTCAGTGCACCTCACGCGCTGCACTGTAGGTATTATTTAAATGATTTTGCAGCGCCCCTTAGACCCCTAGCTGCAACCCCGTTCATTTCTTTGACTGTACCTCCGTTTATGTTATCTTTCTTCCATCTTACTTTCCTTAACCCTCTCCTAACAATTATTTCATAGTGCAACTGCGAGGTTTGCCTCCTGTTACACCTTTCAAACCTTTTACTGTCAGTTTTCCTTTCAGCGCTGACTCACCTCATCATAGGTCCCAGCGCTTGGCCTTTGGCCTAAATTTTATATTCCATTCCATTCGTGCTTATCAGAAGCCATTAACACTGGGCTGACAGTTTTCGACACCGATTCACTAGGAAACTCCTTGTCACACTTCATCCTCTCTAATTTCTGGTGACCTCTTGTCAGCGGGGCAAAGCTTAACACGCTTTCCTCGTTCTTGTACAATAACAAGTTCCTGCACGCAGTTCTGTTAGGTCACTGGCACAGATTATATATATATATATATATATATATATATATATATATATATATATATAGATATAGTGTATATATATATATATATATATAGTGTATATATATATATATATATGAAATTTTTATCACACCGTGATTTATATATATGATATAAATGTCGTTTAATATCAAATATATATATCTCCGATATATATATATAAGTGATAAATATATGGACGTGGACCCATGTGACTACATATCAAGGTGGCGCGGTGGTAACGTCCACTGGAGTACACATATATTGTATGTATAAACATATATATATATATATATATATACACATAATGTATAAACATATATATATATAATATATATATATATATATATATATATATATATATATATATATATATATATATATATATATATATATATATATATATATATATATATATATATATATATATATATATATATATATATATATATATATATATATATATATATATATATATTATATATATATATATATATATATATATATATATATATATATATATATAAAATCTGTGCCAGTGACCTCACAGAATTGTATGCAGTATCTTGTTAATGTACAAGAAAGAGGGAAACCTTGTTAAGCTTTGCCCCGCTAACAAGAGGTCACCAGAGATTGCAGGGAATGAAGTGTGACAAGCAGGTTCCTAGTGAATCGGTGTCGAAAACTGCCAGCCCAGTGTTAATGGCTTCTGATAAGCACGAATGGAATGGAATGTAAAATTTAGGCCGAAGGCCACGCGCTGGGACCTAGATGAGGCCATTCACCCCTGAAAGGGAAATTGAGTAAAAAATGTTTTAAAGGCGTAACAGGAGGAAAACATCAAAGCAGTTGCACTATGAAACAATAGTCATGAGAGGGTTGAGGAAAATAAGATGAAAGAAAAACAGGTTTATTACGCTTCGTAATGTCAGTTTTCAGAGTATATTTATAAGTTATAAATAATTAGGTTTATCTATATTTCATAAATAATTAGGTTCATTTAAAAGTTTAGACTTCCCATTTAATGAAAATTTTATATAAAAACCTTAATAGATTTTTCCAATTTTTTATGTACATTATATAATATATATATATATATATATATATATATATATATATATATATATATATATATATATATATATATATATATATATATATATATAATATATATATATACATATATATATAGGTGTGTGTGTGTATACACACATAAAAAAGCTGGGAAAAATCTGTAAATGTTTTTATATCTAATTTTTATTAAATGGGAAGTCCGAACTTTTAAATGAACCTAATTATTTAGGAAATATAGATAAACCTAATTATTTATAACATATGAATAAAGTTAGTTATTTATGACTTATAAATATACTCTGAAAAATAGCATTACGAAGTGTAATTAACCTGCTCTAAAATTTAACATTAGGAATCTCAAACCTTATAGAAAAACCGGATTATCTATAAAACATGAGTAAACCTAATTTTTTTATAAACGTAAGGTTAATTATTTATAACTTATAAATAAATTTACTGTAAAATTTAACATTAGTTTTACATATTCCATATGTAAACCTAATTATTTATAAAATAAATAAACCTACTCTTAAAAATTAACATTAGGACGCTAAATAAACTTACTCTCTAAAATTTAACAATAGGAAGCTTAATAAACTTACTCTTAAAATTAACTCTAAAATTTAACAGTAGGAAGCTAAATAAACTTATTCTCTAAAATTTAACTTTAAGAAGCGTATTAAACCTTACTATTAAAATTAACATTAGGAAGCTAAATAAACTTATTCTCTAAAATTTAACATAAGGGAGCTTAATAAAACTACTCTAAAATTTAACATTAGGAAACTCACTAAACCTACTCTAAAATTAACATAGGAAGCTCACTATACAAATTAACATTAGGAAGCTCACTAAACAAATTAACGTTAGGAAGCTCACTAAACAAATTAACATTAGGAAGCTCACTAAACTTATTGTAAAATTAACATTAGGAAGCTCACTAAACCTACTCTAAAATATAACATTAGGAAACTCATTCCAGATTCTGTCCTGTTTTCAAGTATCACGTTATGTTGGAAAAAAAAAAAAAAAGGCTGTTCCATCACAGCAGCTTTAGGCTGTGCGAAACCGTGGCGGGGGAACATGTATTTCTTTGCAGTACGTCACGTTGCCTATTTGCATATAGAACGGCTAATTATCAAAAGCTGCCGCCCCCGGGTGGGCTCGAACCACCAACCTTTCGGTTAACAGCCGAACGCGCTAACCGATTGTGCCACGGAGGCTTGTATAAAATAGATATCAAATGAAATTTTAATCAGAGTTGAAAACAAATGTTAAGTCCATTTAATGATTTTTTTTTCAAATAACTTGTTTTGCAGTACGTGTCATCAGATGTGTGTCTGATTGCTATATTCCTTGTAGACTGATATTTGTGTATTTTAACTGGCGTTCTGTTCCAATACGTGAAAATCATAATAAAAATGATAGTCATTTCAGTATCAGGCGCTATCATTAACAGTTATAAACGAGAGTACTATCTGTCGGATTAGTTCAGAGAGAATAACTGTGATTATTCTGTTTGCAATCATCTGCGTTAATACTCATTGCTTTTATGTAGCTCTCATGAATAACGACTTTCAATTTTTAGTCGAAGTTAAAAGTTTTTTATTTCATTGTCCTCTTAACACCATAACTTTTAATTTCACTGCCTTCAAAACATCAAAAGCATCACTGCTTTCAAAACATCTTTAGTTAAAATGCTTTTAATTTCACTGCCTTCAGAACGTTATAAGTTAAAATGTTTTAGGTTCCATTGCCTTCAAAACATCACAAGTTGAATGGTTTTTAATTTCACTGCCTTCAAAACATAACAAGTTAAAATGCTTTTAATTCCACTGCCTCCAAAACATCATGGGTTTAAAATGCTTTTCATTCCACTACCTTCAAAACATCACAAGTTAAAATGCTTTTAGTTCCACTGCCTCCAAAACATCATGAGTTAAAATACTTTCCGTTCCAGTGCCTTCAAAACATAACAAGTTAAAATGCTTTTAATTCCACTGCCTCCAAAACATCATGAGTTAAAATGCTTTCCATTCCACTACCTTCAAAACATCACAAGATAGAATGCTTTTAATTCCACTGCTTCCAAAACATCATGAGTTAAAATGCTTTACATTCCACTGCCTTCAAAACATCACAAGTTAAAGTGCTTTTAATTCCACTGCATCCCAATCATCATAAGATAAAATGCTTTTGATGTGCGCTGTCTCGAAAACATCATAAGTTAAAATGCTTTTGATTTGCACGGTCTCCAAAACATCGTAAGTTAAAATGCTTTTAGTTTCACTGCCTTCAAAACGTCATTTCTTTTCCAACAGGATTTTATCGAACAAATGTTTTGGAGAACAAGAAGAATATCAAGACAGCGTGGAGCCTTCGCCAAGGAATGCAAATAGGGCTGCTCCGCTTTTCGTCATCTCAAGGTATTTCATTGCTTGTCCTTTTTCCTAGCTAAGTCTTTTGATTTGATAATTGACTAAGTTGCTTCTTTAATATATACTACTTTTGTCACATTAACTTAACCTTCCCCACCCTCTCTCTCTCTCTCTCTCTCTCTCTCTCTCTCTCTCTCTCTCTCTCTCTCTCTCTCTCTCTCTCAGCAGATAGCTTTGATGTCTATACGTATCTCTAAAATTTGTTGCATAATTTCGAATTAGTTCAAGATGTTAATTTCAGATCAAAATAAGTCAGTTTGCTTTTATATACATCCACTTACATGTGTGCGCGTATGAAATGGCGTATGTTAGATACATCTACTTAATGTGTGTGCATGTATGTACTGGCACGTGTGTGTGTGTGTGTGTGTCGGCATATGTGTGTTCAACTAAATGAGGCAGAGCCAACGTTATGGATACTTTTGCAAAACTCAACACATAGATGCGGAGAAAGGGCAGTGACATGACTGATGCAGTATAATGGACTGGCGTCACAGCTACAGTGGTCTTCGGAAAGTACTTTCAGTCAGAACATTTTCAACAGGGATGAAACGGTTTTCCGCTACATAATGAACTGGCGTTACAGCTACCGTGGTCATCGGAAAGCACTCTCAGTCAGAACATTTTCAACAGGGATGAAACGGCTTTCCGTTACATTCCAGCTTTCCCAGTCCAGCGATGACGTAGATGGCGCGGTCATGGAACAAACAGGTTTTCCACAGTCTTTCCCAGGCAAACGAAATAGTGTCGTAACTTAAACCGGCTACGTCACGATTCCTCAAGTTGATTTTGTATATGATTAAAAATTTTCAGGTGAAAGTTAGATAATGCAGTTACCTAGGTTATTAAAAAATGCTCCTTCCCCGGTTAACGAAGTAACAGGTATTTTTGTCATAACGTAAAACTGTTTTCATAATTTAATTTCTTATCGCATTATTATAAATATAAAGAATAAATATGGAAATTAGATGGTTATACATTAAATAGCAAATAATGTAAATGAACTTGGTTCTGAAGGTTGCATTCGTTCGCAGTGTATACTGCATTGGAGAGAGAGAGAGAGAGAGAGAGAGAGAGAGAGAGAGAGAGAGAGAGATGAGAGAGAGAGAGAGACCAGACAAATTGACAGAGACAAATTGAGAGAAGAGAGAGAGAGAGAGAGAGAGAGAGAGAGAGAGAGAGAGGATGTGTTTGACATTTAGAAAGGAAGATATAAGAGAGAGAGAGAGTGAGACAGAATGTGTTTGACGCTTATTTAGACAGGCAGACAGAGAGAGAGAGAGAGAGAGAGAGAGAGAGAGAGAGAGAGAGAGATGACATGCTTGGCGTTTTAAATAGGCGTGTGGTCATCAGATCTTCATCCAAACCTGTCTCTCTTGCCTGGTGTATCTCTTAAAGTAGAATTGGCAGCGAGATGGTCGAAGCCTGTTGTTGATGTTTTTGTCCTCAATAATCCTTTCGTTGTGTAATAGCTTTCTTTCCATCCCCTGGCCACGATGTCAGCATAGAAAGCTTTCGAGCTTTCTAATTGTCGAATGCAATGCTCAAGTCGGTGAGAATAGAGTGAAAACATTTACTACCTTCGGTTGGGGTAATAATGCAAGCATTTCGAAACTTTACATGTCAGGAAAAATCATTTATTATGTTCATGTTTCTTTTAGTAATATAAGGTCCTCGTACATAGATTGCATCAGAAAATTTAAGGAATGCAGGCATTTGAGAATTCCGCGCAGCTGTTCTTGTAAATATGACCTCTAATAATTCTTAACATGGCCACGCACACACACACACACACACACACACATTTTATATGTGTATATATATAGATATGAATATATATATATATATATATATATATATATATATATATATATATATATATATATATATATATATATATATATATATATATATATATATATATGTATATATATACATATATGTATATATGTATATATATATATATATATATATATATATATATATATATATATATATATATATATATATATATATATATATATATATATATATATATATATATACACACAGATACGAAAATATTTAGATAGCTCGGATTGCGCCACTGCAAAAATCCGGCAGCCCGTCAACCTAACGGTCCGAAAAAAAACCCGAGAGGTTCAGTAGGAGAATAGATGCCAGCCCTCGGGCTGGGGAGTTAAACAGTGGGCCTAGCGACACACTGGCCACGTGTCATAGGCATTGGGACCTGTCCCCAACTGGCTGTCGGCCTAAGAAACAGGAGATCAGCGCTTGTCCTCTGAGCCTACAGAGGCCCAGGAGGACTTTAACTTTTTTTCTAACATACATACAGAGAGAGAGAGAGAGAGAGAGAGAGAGAGAGAAAGCGTGGATAGATATGTGATTTTTTTAACTTGCCCATGTTCGCAGTTAGATAAGCAAAGCACGTTCTTACTGAGGCAGACAGAAGCCACAGAAAGTATCCTATTAAAATCTGAGACCAAAAACTATAATGTCTATTTTTTAGGTGACGACACAAATGCAGGAACTAAGAAACTGTATGGATGAATATTTTGCTCTTGGGAAACTTGTCCTGTTTATGCAAAGGTTTTTAAGTTTGTGAATAATTCCTCTTCTTCAGTGTTTCTTTTGCAGGAATATTCTGGTTATTTCATCCTGAATTCAAGGGTTAATAAAATGAGTAAATTGGTCGAACATTTATGGAGCTTATACTTAATATATGTTTGTCATTCGGTCAGCATATCCATTTTAACGAGAATGGAAATTGTTTATTTCAGATACAAGAGATTGTAGGTCAACATAAAAATAAAAATCCCGTAAGGTTTGAAAAGTGCGTTCATGGAATATTTTAGCTGGGCATGAAACACGCCATAATTCCGTGCTGGTGACCAAAAGGCTTTTAAAAAGCCCCTCCCCCCACCACTCCCCCCGCCAATTAAGAATCAAGTTACCCCGATGCTGCTATTCCCATCTGAAATTCATTTTCAAATTCAGTCCTGAAGATCAAATTGGATTTTGGGAAAAGGCTTGAACGCGGGGATAATTGCGTTTTGTCCGTATTTCATCTCGTATCCATTTGGAAAAGAAAGAGAGGAAAATATGAAAGAAATTTTCCCTCCCCTCCCTCCCCTCTCTCCCCCAACTTTTTTCCTCCATTACTGAATAATGGCGGCGTGAATCTGGCCAATAAAAGCGGAAATTCGCTTGAGGTTAGCATTAACGTCGCCATATTTCTCTCCGACCGTCCGGACTTCATCAGTTTTCAATGGAGCGGAAGAGCTGGATCGCCTTTGGCCCCCTCTCGCTCTTTCTGAGAAGGGCTTTCTTTTGAAAGAGCTTTCTTTTTTGCTGCTGTTGTTGCTTCCAAGTCGTTCGAATGTTTCCATCTTCCCTGCTCTTGTCAAGTAGGCAGTCCTAAGACTTTCAATTAGTGGAATGGCATATGAAATTTAGGCCGAAGGTCAAGCACAAGGAAATACTAGGTCATTCAGTGCTGAAAGGGAAATTTAAGAGTAAAAAACCTGTAAAGGTGCAGCAGTAGGAAAACCTCGCAGTTGCCCTGTGAAACAATTGTTAGGAGAGGGAGGAAAGTAAGATGGAAGAAAGCCAATGTGAACGAAGGTACAGTACAAGAAATGAAAGGGGCTGCAGCTGTGGGCCGAAGGGACGCCACAAAGAACCTTAAGTAATGCTTACAGTGCCCTACCCCCTTACAGGGTGGTTTCAGGGTAACGTTTTTAGGCCCAGATCAGCTCTGTCTACTGAAAGGTGTTTCTTGTTGTCTGTTACCTCGAAGTCTTTCAGTGAAGTTTCAAGATGTTTTTAAACTTCCTATAGCTGTTGGTGTAGGTTATCTTTGCAAATGAAGTCTTTTTTTTTCCTAAAGGATATCGTTGCTTACTTAGAAAAGAGATGTTGTAGGCCTGCCTCTCTCTCTCTCTCTCTCTCTCTCTCTCTCTCTCTCTCTCTCTCTCAGTTACAGATTTGGTATATCTGTTTAGCACTTCCAGGAGTTATTCTCTTATTCTCTCTCTCTCTCTCTCTCTCTCTCTCTCTCTCTCTCTCTCTCTCTCTCTCTCTCTCTCTCTCTCTCTCAGTTACAGATTTGGTATATCTGTTTAGCACTTCCAGGAGTTATTCTCTCTCTCTCTCTCTCTCTCTCTCTCTCTCTCTCTCTCTCTCTCTCTCTCTCTCACATGCTCACCCACATTCAACCATGGCCCTAGCAATGCCACATTAAGGAAAGTGACCACCTTATCAAGATTGTCTATGAACTTTATCCCCCACATTTTAAATAAACTCCATTACCTCATCGAGGCAGGAGAGGCTTGAGGTAGTTTTCAAACTCAAAGACTCATGCATGAAAATATGAAATAGGAATGGATGTATGGGTGGGTGGATAACGATAGAAAGGATTGATAATTAAAATTCATACATGAAACCAAAGGACTGTAGCCTGTAATGTCATACCGTAGCGTGTAATGTCATTCTGTAGCCTTTAATGTCATACTGTAGCCTGTAATGTCATACCGTAGCGTGCAATGTCATACCGCAGCCTGTAATGTCATACCGTAGCCTGTAATATGATTCAGCGACTTTCTGAAAACTCAGACAGGTAAACATCAAAATGAAAAAGTCAGAATGATGTCAATAATAGATATATAACACTTTAACAAAATTTATACTTTGTTGAAAATCGTAATTAATCGTAGAATGAGCTGATGGCATTAATATCAATCCGATATTGTATTATTTGGACCTAAATGGAGAATTAGAGTGTTTATATATTGTAATTATGTGAGGTTAATATTTTTATTATTTTTGAATATGAGATTCGAGTGCTCTCGAAAGATCCCATAATATGTGCATCATATGATATCAGGATAATTGCGGATTGTAGTTTTCCATTATTATTATTATTATTATTATTATTATTATTATTATTATTATTATTATTATTATATACAACTCTCCCAGTAATTAATATTTTGTGATATCAAGATAAGTACGGATTTTATTATTATTATTATTATTATTATTATTATTATTATTATTATTATTATTATTATTATTATTATTATTATTATTATTATGCAAAGAACAATCTCGTTTGTCAGTTGCAAATAAGAAAAAGAAAGCCCCCTTGTGTAAGGGTTTTGGAAATATATTAAATTAAGAATAGAGAATACTTCATAGCCATAGAAGGCTAATGCCCACTTTGTCTGAAGAAATTGAAGACTTACAAATTTTCTGGCGAAAGTTATAAAGTGATATTTGCATATTAGAATAATTAAGCACCTGTACGCAATGGAGGTTGTTCTTGTTACCTTTATTATTATTATTATTATTATTATTATTATTATTATTATTATTATTATTATTATTATTATTATTAAATCTTCACAGCAGCCTGTGCATTAAAGATTACCAAAAATTGCAATTATTTGATTCGTGAGAGAGAGAGAGAGAGTCGGAAAAGTACACAGCTGAAAGATTGAAGTGCTATAGTCCTTGAAGAGAGAGAGAGAGAGAGAGAGAGAGAGAGAGAGAGAGAGAGAGAGAGAGAGAGAGAGAGAGTACGCAACTGAAAGATGGAGGTATTTTTGTTATTGGAGAGGTTTTTATCAAAGGCAAATGTTTCATGCTTTTGGACAGAGAGAGAGAGAGAGAGAGAGAGACAGAGAGCGAGGCTTCTTATATACCGTTTGTAAACACACCAAAGGACAGCCTTCAGCCACCCCTCCCCCCACTTCGAGTGTCGGCAAGAAACAAGGAACGGCCTTCGTGGGTCACCCAGAAGATAGATACGACAGAAGAAGAAGAAGAAGAGAGAGAGAGAGAGAGAGAGAGAGAGAGAGAGAGAGAGAGAGAGAGAGAGAGATTTATAAGTGTTTGCTTCCATGTTGTACAGAAGGAGGGCGGCCCTTTTCCACTCCTCCTGCAGTCATCTTCTCTATTTAGCGAAGGAGGTGTTTAGCAGGCGGGTGACGCAGAGGCATTCTCATTAGGGGGTAAATTAGGCTTTGGGATTTGAGAGCATCTGTTGATGGACGATAGCCATGTTCTCTCTCTCTCTCTCTCTCTCTCTCTCTCTCTGTGTGAGGGAGGGTCTCAGAGTTACGCGCGCATGCGCAGTAGCGTTGTTGCTTAGTTGTTATCGTGAGAGTCTTTTCAACGTAGAAAAACAATTCTTTTTCTATTTATTTCTCGCTTCAGTGATATTCAATGTCGTCCAGACGTTTAGCATTGATATTCTATAGCAAAAAAAAAAAATCCAAAAACAAATAAATATCTATTAATGCCAATATCAGAAATATCATGATTTAATATTCAATTTTTTTTTTGAAGACGGTACTTAGAAGGTTATATTCGTTGTAAGGGAACAAACTGTTGTTGTAAGTTGGCCTTGCACCAGCACGAGATCTTGTTCCTTGCACAGTTTTAAAACCATTCTTCCTTATATAGATCGTTTACAATCATTGTCTTTTACACTATATATATATATATATATATATATATATATATATATATATATATATATATATATATATATATATATATAATATATATACATATATGGTATATTATATGTATATATATATATATATATATATATATATATATATATATATATATATATATATATATATATATATATATATATATATATATATATATATATATATATATATATATATATATATATATATATATATATATATATATATATATAGAGAAAGAGAGAGAGTGACCAGGGTTGCAATCTTGAAGACTTACTTTTTTGTAAATACAAACTAACGTATTTAAGAACTTTACTGTAAAGATAAAATTATTGCATATAGTGGTTTTAGGCAGTAAGCAAATGTGATATATATTTCATATTCATTAAGCAGAGGACGAAGCTGGGACTTTTTCATCTGCATAAAAAAAAATGATAATTTATGTTGGGAAAGACACTGATTCAGAAAGAGAAAAACAAGTATGTAAACAGATACAAAATAGACAGACAGACAGTTAGACGGGGTTAAG
>NC_089791.1:51245382-51255382 GCF_040412425.1 Macrobrachium rosenbergii | reverse complement strand
TCAATATTTGTTTTTTTTTATACTTCAAAAATTCCTTTGAGATTTTCCCCAAGAAACTTAACTTATTATTGAGCGAAGTCAAAAGAAAAAGGGAATTTTTTTTCATTTTAGCATTTTTTTTATTATTATTTTGAGACTTTTCCCATTAAATTTAACTTATTATTGAGCGAAGTCAAAAGAAAAAGAGGTGGTTACGAACCGAATTTTTTATATTTCAGTATTTTTTTATTATTTTGAGACTTTTCCCATTAAATTGAACTTATTATTGAGCTAAGTCAAAAGAAAAAGAGATGGCTACCAAATGATCTCATCTCTGTTCCCGTGACATTGTCTCTAATCTCGCCTAATCTCGCCAGATCTTGGCGAGAGGTCGGGTTTGGGGACGAGTTGGCCTAGGATGCAAACTGGCCCCCCTCCCCAGGGATGGGGGAAGGGGAATAGTCTTAGGAGGGGGTGGGACCCCGGTTCTTGAGAAGCTTGTTGTTTCTGGCGCTGTTTTGCTGTAAAAGATGCTGATGCTGTCATCTGTAGATCGTGTGCTGTCTTGGCTGGCTCGCTCCTTCGTGATTTTTGCTAGTTTGTTGTTGCTCTTGTTGTTGTAGTTGTTGTGTCTGTTGTTGTTGTAGGTTTTTTTGAGTATATTGTCTCGTTGTTGTTGTTCAGTTTTGCATCGATACCTTCTTGCATCCCTGTGCGTTCTGAGTGCGCTTCACCTTTTAATTATTTTATTCAGCTGTTGTTGTTTTTTTTAATGTTGTTGTTCTCGTCCATGTGGTGTGAATGCACTTCACATTTTCATTATTTTATTCAGCTGTTGTTTTTTTCTGCTTTTTTGTTAGTGTTGTTGTTCTCGTCCATGTGGTGTGAGTGCACTTCACCTTTTTATTATTTTACACAACTGTTGTTGTTTCATTTTTGTTTTGTGTTGTTGTTCTCGTCCATTTGGCGTGAATGCACTTCGCCTTTTCATGATCTTATTCAGCTGCTGTTTTTATTGTGTGTGTGTGTGTTGTTCTAGTCTATGTGGTGTGAATGCACTTCACCTTTTCATTATTTTATTCAACTGTTGTTCTTTTTCTCGTTAATGTTGTTGTTCTCGTCCGTGTGGTGTGAATACACCTCTCTTTTTCATTATTGTACACAACTGTTGTTGTTTCATTTTTGTTTAGTGGTGTTGTTTCATTTTTGTTTAGTGTTGTTGTTCTTGCCCATGTGGTCTGAATTCACTTCATCTTTTCATTATTTTGTTCCGCTGTTGTTTTTTTTGTGTGTGTGCATTTTAGTGTTGTTATTCTCGTCCATTTTGTTTGGCTGATGTTTTGGCTTCTGACGCTTGCCGTTCGTCAGCCATAACTCCTTTTCTTCTTCTCCTTTTTCTTTTTTTTCCTCCTTCTTCTTCTTCTTCTTCTTCTATTGCTGACATTCTTCGTGTTTAGCGCCGAGCTTAATGGTACTATGTGTTTGACCCAGTCTCTGTTAATTATATCGACGTTCTGTTTATTTTCACTTCCCTTGTTTATTTATTTGTAGTTTGCGTTATCCACCTGTGTCCTGGTTTGCCCTTTGCCCTTCGTTTCCCATCCGTTGTCTTAATTTATTTATTTTTGTATTTATTTATGCGTTATAATCGTAAAACAATTCCTCTTGTATTTTAATCATTTACTGATATTTTAATCTATTTATGTATTAACTTGTTAATTTATTCTTTCTTTTCTAATAAGTGATTTCCTCTCTCTGTACTTCCTTTTACCTTCTCTTACTTCTTTCAGATGAACACCATAATCTTTGGAAGCTTGAATTTTAAGTCAGTGGCCGATTTTCTGGATTTGTTCCATGTGAATGAGGTCCATCTTCTGAATAATAATAATAATAATAATAATAATAATAATAATAATAATAATAATAATAATAAAGAAATAGAGAAAATATTCTATAATATACAGAGACAAGGTGTCTATCTTCTTGAGAAATCGAGAAACATATTCAGGCTTATAGCCAGGGAGCGTAGATCCTCGGAAGAATTAGAGTTGCATATTGACAGATATAGGACATAGTTATATCGTTTGCAGTGATAGACTCAAGTTCAAGATCACAGGTTATATAATTATATCCTTTCAAGAAATTGACATATATACTCAGGTTTGCAAACGGAGTGTATATATATATATATATATATATATATATATATATATATATATATATATATATATATATATATATATATATATATACATATATATACATATACATATACATATATATACAACATATATATATATATATATATATATATATATATATATATATCTGAAGAAATAGGAAAATACATTACACTATGCACCACGCCAGATTTAAAAATAGGGGTTGGCAATCTGCACACACACATACACACACCACTCTCTCTCTCTCTCTCTCTCTCTCTCTCTCTCTCTCTCTCTCTCTCTCTCTCTCTCTATTTGCTTAGGCATTAGTTTGAAACCATAGACGGGGTGGCAATGTCTTTTCCAAACTTAGATAGCTTTGCCTTTGTAAGTTTCCTGACCTTTCTTGCTTCACCGCTCAGCGAAGACACTTTTTAAAAGGATTCCAAATCTTAAAAAAAAAAAAAGGATTATGCATCTCTGGATGGGTTTACCTAACCCCCACAATATCTCTCCCACCTTCTCCCCCCCCCCTTTCTTCCTACATCCCTTTCTCCCCTCCCCTCCCAACCTCCCTAAAAAAAAAATTCTGACGCAGTCGACATGCTCCATTGAGTGGGCGGTCCTGTGTTTATGATGACGTGTGTGCGTGGAATGTGTATGTATGCGAGAGTGGGGACGGGAGGAGGGGTAGAGGGTGAAGGGAGCAATAAAAGAAAAAAAATCTGTTGCTAGGTAATACTTTTGAGGTCGAAGAATGGATGAAGCATTGCTCTTGTTCTTTGAAGTCTTCAGTTTTTGTCATCAAATGAAGTGGATGTCCAATTCCTTCGATTTAATTTTTTTTTTTTGGGGGGGGGCGGGGGCGTGTGGATGATGGACGTTTGTTTTCATTATGGTTGGTTTCCCTTAGCGTTATTTTGGATTCACGGCTTAGAAATTTGCAGCTTGAGATTTTTTTTTTATTTATCTATTTTACAGTAGAGTTCAGTAATAATACTTCATTTGTTACATTGGTCGCTGTTATTTGACATGTATTTTCTCTCTCTCTCTCTCTCTCTCTCTCTCTCTCTCTCTCTCTCTCTCTCTCTCTCTCTCTCTCTCCAGTTATTTTATTTAATATGTAGTTTATTTTACTCTCTCCTATTATTTTATTTAATGTGTAGTTTCTCTCTCTCTCTCTCTCTCTCTCTCTCTCTCTCTCTCTCTCTCTCTCTCTCTATGTACGCCCTTGTAAATTTCTCGCCGTAAATAAATTTATATTTTACACACAAAGCACCATTTGAGCGATTACCCAAAACCTCATTCAATTCATAGCTGTCTGTAGGAAAACGTACCCTTCCTTCTTAATACAAAACATCAACAACCACCGTCACCTCAGGAACATCTGATGCAGTTTTAAACCCACAGAAAAACGGACAAAACCTGAAAGCAAAGGAATATGTTTTGATCACTCTTTGACAAAGATTCAGTCACTAAACGAAGGCTCATGATCTGTAACCGAAAACTGATGGATGTATTTGATAAATACTCCAGTGAGAGACTCCAAGATAGATAATGTGTACTGTACTTTCGTCTATTTAGTATATTTTAGTTAATTTTAGTTTTGTGATGGTCCATTCGTCGCTGAGAAAGAACACCCACCTTGGCTCTTCAATCATCGTATTAATGATGAAATAAATTCAAATTTCATGGATCCTAACCTTATAATCTAATCATCTAATCATGACGATTTTGGGCAAGTCATTATTTCATAATTAGATTGATGAATCCAGGATTCATATTTCTGTTGGTCTACTTTTCTTACTATAGTAAAATCATCATATCTTGCAAGCCTATATAAACAGAAAATTACTTTCAAAATTAATTTTTTTTATATTTTAAAGACCATTTTTGCACTTACACGTATTGCAACGCGAACTCACTTTTTTGTACCTATTTTGTAACAGTTTTATCTTGGGAAACTGCCGAATTATGCTTAATGGAGGGAGAGAGAGAAAGAGAGAAAGAGAGAAGAGAGAGAGAGAGAGAATCTTAAAATAAAAGAAAGGAAAAATAATAAACTTAAAATGAGAACATTGAGAACATCTTCCATTACGATCTTAAAACACACACACACACACACACACACACACAGAGAAAGAGAGAGAGAGTCATTTGTGGTTCATTTGGGTTTAGGACCTCGTACGGGTAGTTTTCTGGCTGTTTGCTTAGATGGCCTCGCTAATCGTCGTTGTCTGCTTGTGTTTGACAAAGGTTTTTTTGACCGGCTAGTTTATGGCTGTTGGTTTTGCCTCACCGACGTAACATTCTCTCTCTCTCTCTCTCTCTCTCTCTCTCTGTTTTAAGGTGGTAATGGAAGATGGTCTTACACTGTTCTTGTTTTCAGTTTATTATTTTTCTTTTCTTTTATTTCAGATCTCTCTCTCTCTCTCTCTCTCTCTCTCTCTCTCTCTCTCTCTCTCTCTCTCTCTACGTGAGCATCCCTGGTGAGATGTTAGGCGGGATTTTACAGACCAGAAGCAACATCCCGCTGTCTAGCGCTTTAAGAAATTTACGAGGCTCCTTTGTAAATAAAAAAAAAATCTGCTTGACTTATAGCTAAACGCTACACAGACACTAGGAAATATTTTTGAACAGACAAACTGTAAGAAATATTCCTTAACAGACAAACTCTAAGAAATATTTCTGAACAGACAAATTCTAAGAAATATTTCTGAACAGACGAACTCTAAGAAATATTTCTGAACAGACAAACACTCATGAAATATTTCTGAACAGACAAACTCTAAAGAAATATTTCTGAACAGACAAACTCTCAAGAAATATTTCTGAGCAGACAAACTCTCAAGAAATATTTCTGAACAGACAGACTCTCAAGAAATATTTCTGAACAGACAAATTCTCAAGAAATATTTCTGAACAGACAGACCCTAAGAAATATTTCTGAGCAGACAAACTCTCAAGAAATATTTCTGAACAGACAAACTCTCAAGAAATATTTTTGAACAGAAACTCTCAAGAAATATTTCTGAACAGACAAACTGTAAGAAATATTTCTGAACAGACAAACTCTAAGAAATATTTTTGAACAGAAAAACTCCCAAGAAATATTTCTGAACAGACAAACCCTCAAGAAATATTTCTGAACAGACAAACTCTAAGAAATATTTCTGACAGAGTAGCACAGAAAACAGACTCGGATGAATGCAAAACCTTCCATCTCTCTTAGTTGTGAAGTATCGACTTAATTGTGTTCGTGAGTTTTTCGACAAAACTGGGCCACGGCAAACCACTCCATCGAGTGTAAAAAAAAACATACCTGGCATCCCCTCCCAACGAAGTTTGGGAAGATCTTTTTCAGAATGATAATGACACCGCATCACGTCACGTCAAAAACAAAATATGCAACATCATCATCATCATTATGCCTAGGGGAAAAAGGCCCTCTCCCCCCCCCAAAAAGAGGGGAGAAGGGGCATGGAGATGAGATTAAATAAAAAAAACTTCTTGCGAACTTCAGACGAGAACTTCTTCGGAAACTTCCCACACACGCTTCTGGGAGAATTTTGTTTTAATTTTATTTTCTTTAGTAGTATTTAAGAAAGGCCTCATTATGCGATAATATTTTTATTTCTTCGTTTACTTTGGTGATTCTTCCTTCGTTATTGTTCCAGTTTCAAAATGAAAGAGGGAAGTTGTATTTTGTTAACTAATCAAAATGAATATTTACATATGAAACTAAACACAAGCAGTGAATGGATTCCTTTGTGTAAATAACATCATTGTTCCTCCGGCAAACATAAGTGAGTCTTCCTGCCCTACATTATCAGAGATTCACTCTAATTTCCTTTCCGTCCGATTGAGGCCGGCTCCTACTGCCTCGTGCCAGCTCGTAAGAACTGCAAGTCTTTTCTGTAGTCTTTCGTTTGCTTTTTCCAAGTGTTCCTTCGTCATCTGGAGGTTCTTGAAGTCGCGGAGCAACATTTCATTCTTCGCCTGCAGATTTCGCAGCTCACCCTCCAAAAGAGGGTTTTTCTCGTCCATGCTGCTGGCCAGCTTCGCCATCTCTTTCAGCCGGTGGTCTTTCGCTTGCAGTAATTCATCCTGCGGACAAAGCTTCACTTCTTTCTCTTGTAGCTGACATTGGAGGGATCCATTTTCTCTCGACAGCTTGCTCCTGCAGTTCCCGAACGCTGAACTGAAGGTTTTCCTTCTCAGTCTTGGCTGAGTTTGTTTTCCAGTCCTTGGATCCGTTTAGTCATCTGCAGCCTTCCTTCTCCCATCTCACCCAGTTCCGTCTCCAGCTGACACGCTACTTCCTCTTGTTTGACGAAGTTGACAGCTGAGTTTTGCCAGCTGAGCTGTCAAGCTCATTACTTTGTTGTTCAGGGTATCACTTAGTTCTTGAACAGCGGCAGCGTTTTTAGTCTGTCGCTTATTTTCTGCTTTCATCCTCGTTATCTTGTCTTCCAGGGATTGACTTGATAGTTTCAGGGTCTGCATCAACTGGTTTTATTGGCAAAAGGATCTTGTGAGATAAATGTACTGAATTTCAAGATGTTATTAAACTGTGCATTAAACTGCAGCATTTTTTCAGTTGACAGGTGAAAACAGAGGTCTTCAGAGCAGACAAACAGATGGCATTGGTTGATTCAGTCATTGGAAAGGCCAGGAAATTTTACATTGGCCAATTGCTGAGATTCTCAGATTAATGTTTGCAGTCATAATGAAATGGAGAGACGTTTGGCGTCTTCTCAGACATCACAGCAGTTTGATCCAGAAGATTCTGCTTCTGAATACATGATTAGAATGCTCAATCAAGTGTTTTGTACATAAATTTTCAGACGGAAATATTGTATGGTTGAAGTCGCGTTCCGTCAGAGAAAGAAAACAGATACTCTTGTTTTGTCTTGTCCACAATGGATGACGATTGACCGCACGAACACACATTTGTGGAAGAGACGGCGTCGGGCTCGTTATCTCTCATCTTTCAGCATATTTCGTGCATTTTCCTGAGCCGCCATCTCCTTCTGCATCAGCTGCTTTTCTTTCTCGAAGCAAAAGGATCTTGTCCTTCAAGATTTGCTGGTCCTTCTTCTGCTTGTTAAACCGTCCTGTGTACGACAGCATCTCCTCCTTTTCTTTTTCCAGTTGCTTTCTCTGCAGCCCCTCCTTTTCTTTTCCCTTCTATTTTCTTGAAGATCATTTTCCAGATCAAGAATTCTTTCGCTTTAGCTGGCATTCAGCAGCGTCAGATTCTTCCTCTCTTCTCTTTTGAGACGAACTTCTCCCTGCAGCGATTCAATTTTCCATTGTAATCATCATCATCGATTTTCTGCTTCTTAATGTTGCCCAGTATGTTGCCTGTTACAGCGCTAGCCAGTCCCAAAACAGCAACCAGAAGCGAGTTCTTGATTCCAAAGGCGGTTTCCAGACCTTTGGTCCAGTTTGAAGGATTCCGCTGAGATTCCACTGCACAAAAGCGCACCGAAAACTGCTGCTAGGCCGAGGCTAGCCAAAAGAAGTTGTAAATCCATTTCGGAGTCTGTACCAACAGGATCTGCTCTTCAGTTTATATTCACCTCCCTCTCACATTTTTCTAGCTGTGTTTTTCAAAATTTCACAAATTGTCTCGAGAAAAATTCTAAAATTTTTCCAATTCATGCATCACCAAATCCACAAAAATGTCAAAAAAGCGTGGAGACTCGTCGTTATGGTTTTCACATCAGTAAACATAACTCTTAACCCCGACTATCTTTATCACTTGTATATCATAGGAATGACTCTTACGGCCTGCTCTATGAGCAAAAGCCCGTGCTGGCATAAAGCCAGCTTATTTTCAAACAACAGCGTGTAGACACCACACGACTATCTCAGACCCACTGTTGTACCAAACGTTTTACTCTCTCTCTCTCTCTCTCTCTCTCTCTCTCTCTCTCTCTCTCTCTCTCTCTCTCTCTCTGAATGAGAGTAAAAGGTTTGGAATACACACATACATGTATATATATATATATATGTATATATATATATATATATATATATATATATATATGTGAAAATAAGATATATATATATAGGACCCCACATCCCGTCTATTATTTTTCACCTGTATATATATAAATAATCACATATATAAAAGTGATTATATATATATATATATATATATATATATATATATATATATATATATATATATATATATATATATATATATATATATATATATATCATATTTCACTAGAAATCGAGGAAAAATTATGTTTGCTTCTGATTCAGAATCTGATTATGATAGATGATCCTGATCTGGTGGAAAGTGAGGATGATTATGCTAATAATGATGATGATACCTTGTGTTGATGTTGCTGTACCATACACGTGGACTGAAGTTGAATTACCGTATAGTAATCCCGAATGGGTGGATAATACAATAATTTATACAGACTCATAAGGTAATTAGATTTGAAAACTTGACTCTTATGAATGCTTTGCTAAATTTTTTTCCTTAGATTGAAATAGATGATAGTCAGTAGTGATCTGGAAAAATAATAAAATAAAAATTTTCTATTTAATAAAAGAATAGCTATTTTATGATAGCTAATAAGCAACCTTTGCCTAAAAGATCAAGGTATCTCCAGTAGACAGATTGAACCTCCTCGGATGTACAAGCTTTTGATGCAATTGAAGTGGGGTTAGTTCACAAACCTACCATTGAAAGTTATCTGAATAAAAATAGCTTCATATTAGATACGGCAGGATTCAGAGTAGTATTTGCAAGGGACAGATATGAGATTGATGGTTTATAGAAAGGTTGGTTAGTATCATTAATAAAGATATCTATACTAATTTGCACACATTTTGAAGGTTGGCATTCACTCAGAATGTACAAGAAGTGTTGCAAATACGGAACTTGAATATATCGTATATTGATAGTGTACTCAAAGGATTACTTGTGCCACTAACAAAGATCTCAGAATCCCACGAATTTTCAATTTTGTTTTGTACTTTTTCCACTTTTAAATAATTTTTTTACACATGCTGTGTTACTTGAAAGCTAAAGCAAAGTTCAATCCCGAGAATACAGGGCTTAAAGATGTAGTAATTTTTTTTTTATTAAACTGGGAGCATTTTCAAAAGTGCATTTAGCTGTGAATGAGAGTCAAAATAATATATCTACATTAATACTTCTAAAGCCTTTACTAAAATATTCCCACACAGTCGTATTTTGCCCGAGCGTTCTCCAGCATGAATCTGAACTCATGGCCACGCGAAAATAGCTCAGTAAAATCTGGGCCACGGTCGGTGCTCTAGGGAATACCGATAATCTGCTTGAGAATTAAACCACTGCATTCGAAAGTGGGTGTTATCGGTTGCAAACTGGACACACGTGATAAGTGATGTTCTGTTAATACAGAAAATCGTTTGTAGTGGGACTTTTAATCCCAGCTGCATCCGACCTGTTTACAGTAGTGAATTTCGCTCTCGAATTTTTCAGGGGCCTTACCTGCAATTGCTGTTAACGCTTCTTTCAAGCTGCTAAGCTAAATATTCGCATACAGTGATACAATTTATATACGTGTATATATACATTTATGTAAATATATCCATATATGTATGTATATAATTATATATATACACTAGCTAACCAACTGGCACTGCCCGGGAAAACTCTAAATGACAGTCGATCATTTACCTTAGAAAGGAAGTAATACGTGGTGTGGTTTTGATGAACATGTTAGTTTAAAGCAATGAATTCTAGACAGAATTATTAATCACAGGAAACAAAAGCGTTTTCAATGATAGTACACATACTTTACACGACAAAAGAATTCAAAGGAGATGCAGGAAAATTTGTCTAA
>NC_089791.1:51235382-51242882 GCF_040412425.1 Macrobrachium rosenbergii | reverse complement strand
GTGGCATCAGTGAGTTTCTTGCAAGAAACTCATTAATGCCACTAAAACAATGCAAAAAAAAAAAAAAAAAAAAAAGTAATGTGGGACTGTGTATAAAGTCTATATATATATATATATATATATATATATATATATAACATAATATATATATATATATGTATATATGTACTCTATATATATATCTTTATATATATATATATATATTATATAGTATATTATATATATATATATATATATATATACACCCTTTACACATATACATAAATACACTCACACACACACACACACACACATATATATATATATATATATATATATATATATATATATGTGTGTGTGTGTGTGTGTTTGTGTGTGGGTGGGTTTACTTATGTCTATATGTGTGCATGTTTATGTGCAAATTTCTTTGTATTTTTCAAAAAATTACATTTGGCCAAATATTGTCTGCCAAGGGCCTGTTTTTGTTTATTGTGTTATTAGTAAACACTTTTAAGAAAGCATTTAGTCATAGCGCTCAATAAGAGAGCATTATTTGTGTCCAAAAGCTGTTTTACCAAGCAGTCTCCTCGAGTACTTTTTAAAGAGTCCCACTGAGCGAGTGTTTAATCTTAGCACTTTTACGATCGCCATCACGACAGAGAAAAAGATTAAATCCCTCATTTCACCGGCCATAAAGATTTTTATCCTCGCTTGATTAAGTTTCGTTTCTGTGAAGATTTTTATCCTCTTTTGATAAGGCTTTGCTTTCGAGTCGAATTCTGTCTGACGAAAAAGGCCTCGCATTATTCCGAAAGTAAAGATGTATCTATTCAGGAACAACAGTGCTTTAATTTTTTTTTCTTTTTTTTCCGAGGAAACTGTCGACAGAAATGACTAAAAAAGGCACCTGCTAATTGGACGAAATGAGATTCCGATATGAGAGCCTTCAAATAAACCTATGCGGCTCTCTTTAATGCGCTGTTTGGGTTAGGTCTCAAGAAATTGTAACTTTAAAACTCCATGATTCCACTCCCGTGAAATCAGTGTGTTAACTAAGGAGGTACGTGATTTAGATTCTCCTTCAAATCTCTGTTGCTTGATAGGAAAAGTGTGTGTGAATGCATTGAGGTAATTGTAAGCAGTCATCGTGTGTTCCTGTTTGTGTGCTTTTTTTCTTTGTTTCAAGTTATTGTTATTTTTATTAATATTCCTATGCAGGCATTCTTATTAAACGGATATCCACAAATGAAAATGTCCGCACTAAAAAAGCAGATAAATAAAAGATGAAAAGAAAGGACGGAGAAATGAAACTGCTTAACAAACTGACTGACTGACTTAATAAATAAACAAACAAATAAATAAATAAATGAACAGATAAATAAACATGCGATGTCGAGTGTACCTTTACTCGAGGACACTCAGATGCAGTACTGTCGAAGGCAGTGGTGGGAAGGCTGACGTGTTCGAAAATGTAAAGAATTTATGAGAGTGTGTGTTTGTGTGTTACAAGGTGTCCTTCGATTTAGCAGAAACTGGAGCAGTTAATCATATTCTCTTATATCCAGTGATTTATCAAACTGCATTTGCATTATTAACCTTTAATAGTTGCGCCTCCAAAGCACGTAATAAATTTACATTTACTCTTTACATTTACCGCAGGGAAGTAGTGAATTATTCACTGTGGTAAACGTATACATTGGACAGAGGAAGATGGAGAAGGCTAATAGGAAATAGCGACCCCATATAGAAATGGGCAAAGCTGAATACAAAGAAGAAAAAGATTTACCGTTGTGATTTCTTACTTACTTTTTCAGTTAGGCAACGAAGCTTATAAGGGAAATCTAAAGCAACAACTCCATATTATATTAACATACTGATTTCGCGGGGGCGGAATCATTCTGTTTTAAAATTACAAATTCCTGAGAACTAACCTAAACAGAGTGGCAACAAAGCTTTAAGGAAAAGCTAGACCAATACCTTCATGTGTTAATGTGTCGTGCACAAGTTTAATTTCATAACTTGTGTGGCATATTATTGTTCCCTTCTTACCTGCGTTTTTTTTTTCTTCTAAGTCGGCGACGTATTCGTCACAGCGTCTCTTCCTGTAGTCAGCAGCTTACGAGTTTATTATTTAGAAGGGGTATATATGAAATGTAATTATATCTCTCAGAAAGGCGTAATGGAGACGAAATGGGTAGCTTCTTATTTTAATCATGAAAGTTAATTACATTCACAATACAATTACGGTTACAGTTTTACTATCTTGAAAACCACTCTTGCTAGTCAAAGTTCATTTTATGTATGGCTAAGTAGCCCGCGGTCGGGGTATGGATAAGTAGCCGCGGACAGAATCTGGTTAAGCAGCCCCCGGTCTGAGTCTGGTTGGGACCACGGAAGCTAGGGGGAAGAACTGCGTCTTCTTGTATTTGTGACTAGTGACTCTAATGATCTTTCTCTGGCTTCTCGCTTCTCTGGAACCCCTGGTTCTTCTTGCTATCTTCCATCTCCTCCCTTGAAGTTACCTCATCGGAAGATTTTATCTGTAAGGCCTCCCCTCGAACAGCTTGATTGGGAAGAACAGTTGTGGGTGTTGTTAAAATCTCTCCTTAGAGGATTTGATCGGCAATGACCTCAGGAGGAGGTGTAAATGACTCCTCCCTAGAATGTCTAATTGGAGAAATGGTGAACTAATTCACTTTGTCCAGACCCTTTTCATGAAAATTCATGTAAACGCCTCCTATTGAAGGCGGAGTTATAGATATGGCTGGAACATTAACTCTTGACGAGGTGCTTGGTCAGCTCAGTCGCGAGGGCACAAGGTCAAGATTTTATGATCTGTTTTATGGCCCTGGGCGCGATACACTTGCTCACTGTTTTGAGTTCGCGTAAGACGGTTTCCTGCTTTTTAGCTTGCTTCACATATCTAGCTTCGGTAATGCATAACAACCAAGGCTTAATTGTTGTTCTCTCTCTCTCTCTCTCTCTCTCTCTCTCTCTCTCTCTCTCTCTCTCTCTCTTTATTTAATCTTTCTTTATATTATTACAAATGCACTGATTTCACGGGAGTTGAATTATGATATTTTAAAATGACAAATTCTTGAGAACTAACCCAAAGAGCGCTTGAAAGAGAACCGCATCGCTTGATTTTGAAGGCTCTCGTATCGGGTTCTCGCTTTGTCCAATTTGCAGGCGTATTTTTATGCCAGTTCTGTTGACAATTTTCTTGACAAACTTAGTTTTATAAAAGCACTGTTATTTCCTGAATGAATAGATACGTCTTTCGTTTCGATTTAGAAATAAAGGTGAATAATGTACGCATTGTGACACAGAAAGTGACTTTGAATATGCAGAATGAAGGTACTTAAACACGAGATTCGGGCGGTACCGATTACACCGTGTAATTGTAAACTATTTCCGGGATGAGGTTGCTGTCCTCATGCCCGTTCAGTGAACTTTTCAGGAAAAGGGCCCCTAGTCGTTTTGAAACCCTCCGAGGGGATCGAACTCTCGCCTTTCGCTTTGTGAGACGGAGTTGGAAGCACTGAGTTCCTCTGTCTCACACACACACACACGAACATTGTATATTATATACATCTATATATATATATACACAGTATGTATATGCATATATTACATATACATATATTAGTATAAATATATAGTAAATATATACACATGTTTATGTATGTATAAATAAACATAAATATATATATATGTATAAATATTACATATACATATATATATAAATATATAATAAATATATAAATATACATATATACATACGTATCTGTATACACGCTTATATATGTCGATTCTGTAAGTGTATCTACGTAGCCGACTCTCTTCCACACGCGGACAAAAGTGTTTATATGCACCTTTAAAAACCACGGATTTTTTCCTCATGACATTTACCACCTGGCGCCAACAGCTGGTGTTTCTCTTGTTTGTTTCTGTTTGCCGTGAGTTTGCATGTAAGCGCCAGCTGTGTTTACTGTTACCTTTTCCTTAGTAAGGATGTTTTTGCATTCATTATCTTTATTATATATATTCCTTGTTTTATCTCATGTTCGAGGAATGAAAATAATTTTTTCATTTAGTGCTAGATTTTTATGATTTGGAATTGTATATTTATTTTCATTTTGTTTAATTTTTTTTCTCTGTGATTTATTTTTTAAGTATATTTATTTTCCTTTTTACATAAACTGAATTTGTCTAATTATAATGTGATATGATTAGATGTTATTCTTCGCAAATAATAATTTTTTTATGGAAAGCTTACTACAATAAAGGCTGTGGTTATGTATATAAAATTTTTCAAGAGAGAGAGAGAGAGAGATAAAAAGCAAATTGGAAAAATATTTATGAATCTCTTTTTAGAGAGAGGCAATAAATTATTCAGAAATGCAAGACTGAATGATTGAATGGTTGCATTTTAAATTTCTTGTTTTCAGTATTTATTTATTTTTACATGCACAAATACACATGTATATACTTATGCATGTATATATATATATATATATATATATATATATATATATATATATATATATATATATATATATATATATGTATAAAGACAAAATCCATGAAAAGAAAAAATCGGAAACACTGGGAGTGCTGCGAGGCCTTTCGACGCTAGGTCTTTTACTTAGTGTCGAAAGGCCTCGCTGCACTCCAGTGTTTCCATTTCCTTCGTGGATTTTATCTTTATTTATATATTCATCACGTTCCATATTTTCGTTATTCAGTTATACATATATATAAATATATATATATATATATATATATATATATATATATATATATATATATACATACATACATAGTTACCTATACAGTCAAAAACTACGGCCATATAAGGTCTGGTTAATTGACGTTCATACTGCGTATCTAAGCTTAGATCAAGGCACAGTACCTTCATTGTGCATGCTTATGTAGGGTCCAGTAATAAGAAAGGCTGGCCCTTGGCTGGATAACGGAAGTTTAAGCATGGAGTTTAGTACACTTAGACAGACTGTAGTTCTTACACCCAGGAAAATTAGGATACCTGCTGCTTATAATTAATTATATTACCTATATGTATATATATATATATATATATATATATATATATATATATATATATATATATATATATATATATATATATATATATATATATATATATATATATATATATATATATATATGTTGTATGGGAAAACCTCTTCCTCCCCAACCCTCCTATTACAATTCGCCCATTTTGATTTCTCTTTCACCCATCCCTTGGGTAAGTTCTAACCTTCCTTTGACTGAGTGACTTGCCCAAGCCCTTAATTCCAGTTGCGGTCCTACGGAGATTAATCCTCCCCATCGCGGGAGTGACTCACAAGAGAAAGTTGAGCACATGTTTTCCATATGGCTCCCACATGGTCTGGATGTATAGAAAACGGACTTACAGTTGTACGACGATAACACCACCTAGAATGAGGAAGGACATAATCCTCATGAGGGCATTAAAGGACGAATGATGACCGGGTCGTTCTCAGACTCTCAGAATGCTCAAAACCCTCAGAATGCTCAGAAATATTGGACGACCTACCCGAGACACTTGCAGCCCTCTTGCTCCCTTCAAGCTACCCCCTTGCTTTTCCATGTGGCTGGTCTAGAAGCCTGAATTACTTTTGTGGCGAACCCCTTCATTATCACCTGAAGGAGGTAATGTACCCGAATTAAGGTTCTCGAAGTTAGTCGTACCCTGTTATTTCTCTCACTATTTTATTTTCTTTTCTCAGTGCGATTTACCTCAGTGAGACCTCTGTTCATAAGTAAAGTGCGTAACCTAGTACCATAAGTGTAATAAGCAGTGTTGCAGAATCTAGTTTGCTTGGCACCATAAGCGCAACCCCCTCTATTCCCTTTAATTACGCTGTCAACTATTCAGTAACCATATGCATTCTCAATTGCAGATAGGAGTACTTGCTGTGGAACTGTCGCATCATCTTGTGTGTGCACAGTGGCTTAACCACTGTATCCCCTTTGTGGTGCCCTTTGAAGCAGGTCACCCCCTTTTGTGTATCATCGTGGATCTTTCATCTACTTTATAATTGATCTGTACAAAAGGTCTCTGTTCGCCTGTCCATCATCATCCCCATTCTTTTGATTGTGTTTTATGAAAATATAATCAATCACGTGAAGAAAGACCCTAAGTCGACATTCTATCTAATATGCTTTTGTCTGAACCCAGAGCTAGAAGTTAGATGCTACTACTCCCCCCCCTCCTCTTTTCCATGATAAGTTCAGTGAATCTCAGTTAGAAGCATTATATGACCTTAAAGCAGCAGAAGTTGACCTCTGGTCCAGATCAAAACCATATCAATATATATATATATATATATATATATATATATATATATATATATATATATATATATATATATATATATATATATATATATATATATACATATATACATATATATATATATATATATATACATATGTGAGCCTGTGTGTGTATATGTATGTCTGTAGATATACTGCGTGTGTACGTGCAAGCGTGTGTCCTTACTTCATCCCTATGTGCAATCAGATAAGACAGCCACCTCCTATGTTGGCCCAAGAAATTAAACAGTTTTCATTTGTTTAAGCTGGATGTTAATACACGCTTCCTGCTTATCTCACTGCACCTTGTGCCATGAACTAGGCATTAAGTCTCGTCTGCGCCCGTCTGTGTGTCTGTATGTCTGTGCATCTGTATATCCGTTGTCTGTATGCCTGTATGTTAGTATACTTGTATTTCTGTATGACTGCATGTCTGTATGTTTGTATGTCTGTATGCCTGTATGTTAGTATACTTGTATTTCTGTATGACTGCATGTCTGTATGTTTGTATGTCTGTATGCCTGTATGTTAGTATACTTGTATTTCTGTATGACTGCATGTCTGTATGTCTGTATGCCTGTATGTCTGTATATCTATTTGCATGTATGACTGTATGCATGTATGTCTGTATCTGTATGTATGTATGGTTGTTTGTCTGTATGCCAGTATCTCTGTAGGTCTTTATGCTTGTTGTACATCTGTATGTCTGTATGCCGGTATGTCTGCATGTCTGTATTCCTGCTTGTCTGTATGCCTGTATTCCTGTACATGTGTGTGCCTATATAACTGCATGCCTATACATCTGTATCCGGATATGCGTATACCTGTATGCCTGTAAGTCTATGCCTGTTCATCTGTATGTCTGTATGCCTGTATACCTATATTTCTCTGTACCTGTATGTCTGTAGATCTGTATGCCTGTGCTTCTATGCCTCTACATCTGTATGTCTGTATGCCTGCATACTTATATTTCTGTATGTCTGTATATCTGTGTGTTGCTATGTCTGTACATCTGTATGCCTATATGTCTGTATGTCAGTGACTGTACATCTGTATGTCTGTATGCCTGTATAACTATATTTCTTTATATGCCTGTATGGCTGTATATCTGTATGCCTGTATGTCTATCCCTATGCATGTGTATGTCTGTATGCATGT
>NC_089791.1:51185382-51230382 GCF_040412425.1 Macrobrachium rosenbergii | reverse complement strand
TTATGTAAATTTTCCCCTGGGGGGTTCCACTGAACGTGATTTCGAAAAATACGAGCGGGGGAGCCTCGTCTGCCAACGTTCGCACTATGTCGTACTGAAAAGGTCAGCAAAAAAAATAAAACTTAGAATAAAAGCAAATTAAAACGATTAAAATATATACTGTGATAGCTTCTGTGATTCTGAACTCTGGACTGTGACAGAAGGCCACTGAGTCATATGTAAGACACAAGATTATGAGATACTTGAAGCCATGCTAATGAAAGCAAACTTCCTTGATTACTCATTAACTTTCTGAGTTGGACAACAAACTGAAACGATTAAACCATGTATTGCGATAGCTTTTGTATGTCTGAACTCTGGATAGTGTGAAAGAAGGCCACTGAATCATAAGTAAGACACGAGTCAGTGATATACTTGAAGCCATGCTAATGAATGGCGAACCTTCTTGATAACTTGTTAACTATCTGAGCTGGACAACAACACTCGGAGAGAAAAGCAAAATAATTATCATATTTCATCAATGGACAGGACAAGTCTGTGCTGTGAACTTTTACTTTCACTCTTTTCTGTTTACGGTCAGTTTACATGTTTTTCAGTATCAGCAACAATCACACAAACGTGCAGGTGTCTTTAATTATTCCTTCCTCTTGAAGAAGAGAAATGCTAGGTCATTTATTTTTAATCGCACATTAGCTGAGGAAATAATAAAAAAAGAAACGGTAAGCAATATTTCGAACCGTATTAACTATAAGACTCAGACAGATTAAATTAGCAAATTCACTTTAAATTTCCTATCACTGTAGAAAATACTGTAAGGTAAAGAGTTTCCACGGATTGCATAGTACTGCATATATCAAGTGCATGTACCTTCCATGAACCATATGTGGTAAAATGTCACAGCTGGAATGAAATACTGATGCCCAAAGGAAGTGGCTTACTAAATAGTTGGCAGTGTCCATATTTTAATACCCTTCAATATATGCATGGATGTTATTCTACACTGTAGCAACATGTACCATTCCATAAACTTCTGACATGTTACTATTGTTTATATTGTCTATTTTTATTTGTTATCTGCTTTATTTGTTGTTTTCATTGTACAGTTTTTCACGTTTTTCTCAGACACTATCCTGTGGCAGCTTGTGTCACAACAGATCTTGCATATTTTAATTTGTGATAAGAATACTAACACTAGTGTGTCACCAACCTTACTTCTACTTAGAGTACTCCCATATGGATACTCTAGAGCCCTTACTCAATTAAACTTCTAGGCTGTGAAGAGCTATAATAATAGCACAGTTCTGTCAAACTTACTTGTACTTTGAGTCCTTCCGAGGGTGGAGACCCATCACGCAAGGAATACAGAAGAATTCTTCCATCCTCAAACTTCACTTCAGCAAATCGAGGTGTGTCACTTCCTGTGACTGTGGCATAGACCCTTTGGCCCCCTCTCACAGCATTTCTCAGCAACTGAAATACATTTAGAAGAGATATTTGTAAAGGGCGGATGAATGAAGGATATTTTGGGCGTATAACTAACCCACTAGGACCAAGTGGCCATTTACTATCTCAGTAAAAATTAAAGAAATTATAGCCAAGGAAAATGGTTGATGTTAGATGGGGTTTCCTTAAAACTGAAACATTACAAAAACCAAGAGACCATGAATAAATATGCAAAATAATACTAATTAACTGTTCAAACGACTTCTTGTACCCATTCAGTTCCAACACCTGCTTTGTGGGTCTGGCCTTCACTGGAAAACTAATCTGTTTTCATATTAGCAAATCTCTGCATCAGATCAAACGTCACACTTTCATCTTTCAAGTATGTGCTGAAACTTCTTAAAAAACAGAACATAATTGTAAGCTAATGCCTCTTCATTATAGAAGACTATAAGAATAAAAAAAACCCTTACCTCTCTTTTCTCCATTTTGGAAGCAACTTTCATTCTTCTTTCAAACAAAAGCTGTGACAAAGTTTCTGCCTCAGTCAACCATAATAGTTTGAACCTGTCAAACTTAGCCTTATGATTAGCAACATCATCAATCACATTTGCCATTTCTGTTACAGAATTCGCTTCTTCTACAGTGTCCTTTGAGCGTTCAAGCAGAGCTGTAATTGCCGTCAGGGTTGATTTCTTAGTGGCAATTTCAATGAGTTTTGACTGCAGTACCTCCAAGGCATTCTTCACTTTCTCTATTTCTTCCTGGAGGTTCACCATTTCCCTTTCTGAGTCTTTTATGCAGTTGGCTATCGAGGATTCCTCCCTTTCCAGCTTCTCCCTTATCTGACTGGCCTGCGTCAGGCTTCGCCTCAAGTCTGCCTTGTACGACGCCTTGAAGTCCGTAACAGTCATGGAGGGCCCGTCAGACACAAGTAAGTCACCGCATAACCTCAGCACAGGATAATTCACAGGGAACTGGGATGCCGGTTTCGAACCTAAGTTTGTCCTACATTCTGGGCAGTTCCTACCCCGAATGAGGATTTGTTCCAGACAGGACGTGCAGATGGCATGCCCGCAGGGCAGATTCCTGGGAAGACGGTCATTTGAATAATACAGGTCACAAATCTCACAGCTTAAAAACGGCTGCTCCATCTGAAAAACAACCAAGGCATGCTGATTTCATGGGTGAATGTGACTATTTATGCAAGGGCAAATTTCAAGTCATAAAACATCTTCCAATTTCAGTTGCCAGTACTATTACAGGTAGTTGCAGGTCGTGTCCATTTTCGACTACCGTAGCAACAACAGAAATAACAACAGTAATGGAGCAAATTGAGCCACTTAGCAAGAGAATAGACTCCTAACACTAAAAACTGCTTGATAATAATAGCAGTAGGCCTATAGTTACAGGTTGTGGGTGCTATTCTTGTCTACACTGAGTGTATTTCCTAGGAAATAATTTGCAAGCCAAATCTTGGGGCTATATCTTACTAAGCTTATCATCAAACCTATAATATATATATATATATATATATATATATATATATATATATATATATATATATATATATATATATATATATACTACTGCTACTGCCGTCATCAAAACAGCAAATTATGTGTGAATTTCTAAGGCAAAGTTTTTACATTACGTACAGTATAACCTCGGAATGGATTACACTTTTTGTTTTTTAATATGAGCTCCAAGGAACCTGCGTAGGGCAGAATGCGAGTTATCGAATAGGTAAATTATTATTATTATTATTATTATTATTATTATTATTATTATTATTATTATTATTGCTGAGGATTTTCAGTAATCCATCTGTCGCATTGAAATTTGGTTCCTAGTTTGAATTTTTTGACCAGATCTTAGAGAGCTAACGCATAGTAGTAAAGTATATTTGGTGTTATCTATAGGCTGAAGATGTTACTTTTCCCTTCGTGTGAGCAGTGAGTTTGTAAGTATTGTAAGTATCCTTTTCATTATCGTATCTTCTCGGTTTATGCTGGGCCCTTTCAGTCATTCTTTCCCTTTTCGAGTCTTTGTTTCCTATCCCCACCCAATTTTCGTAGCCTTATAGTGGCTATTATCAAACTGAGGAATAATCTTTCACTCCATAACTTTGTAGGCAACCGCCAGAGCGACCGTCGAAACGTATATCTGGAGTAGAACATTTTTCCATGACTTAAGAAATTGATGCATTAAGGATTCTACGCACTAAACGCCGTGGAAACAGCTTACTTTATTCAGTAATACTGCCAATAGGAGGGGACTCCTTTTTAACATTATTATTACAAGAAGTAGTCCTGTTTCGAACACTAACGGCTTGAGTAAATGGAAT
Source organism: Macrobrachium rosenbergii (assembly GCF_040412425.1). Lineage (NCBI taxonomy): Eukaryota > Metazoa > Arthropoda > Malacostraca > Decapoda > Palaemonidae > Macrobrachium > Macrobrachium rosenbergii. The sequence goes on along the minus strand of NC_089791.1, from coordinate 51,226,592 downwards.
AATTGACTTGATTATTTTCGCTTGGTTTCCTATCATTGAAAATAAAAGCGGAAATGCTTAGTGATATGATTTGTTCCTTAGTTATTCGTGATGAAAACTAGGGAACTGTTTAGCGGCCGTAGTTTGCTCGGAGCGACTGCAAACTTAGGCAACAACAATTTTTATCAAACAATACAATTACTCAATTTAGTCTCCCTCAGTGTAAACAGGCGCGTCGCTGTCAGGCGTACGAAGTTTTACGATGGTTCAGATCGCGATATGTTGCCGCATGTTGATAAAATTGCATTGTGGATATGACACAAGTCTTAAAATAAGAAAAGCGATAACTGTGGTGGGTTCATCCAACCTCGTTATCGATGTAAAACGATTTATTTTCCTCATTTAATATATTAGTAGTCGTCCGCATGCCTCAGTTTTGAAAGAAATAACTTTGCAATACAGCGTGTATCAAAAACTAAAGTGAAAAAACTAACCTGGAAAACTTGAAAGAAGAAACCCGATTCATTGGATTGTAAGCGTATTTAAAATTAATTGCGTTAGCTTCTTACCTGGAATCAAGTAGTTATTTTGAACTCGGTGAAAGGTCATGCCCTAGTGAATTCTCTCTCTCTCTCTCTCTCTCTCTCTCTCTCTCTCTCTCTCTCTCTCTCTCTCTCTCATAATAGCTTAAATATTATTATTATTATTATTATTATTATTGTTGTATAAAATAAAATTGTGAATCATCTACGGGTAGAATTAAGTAGTAGCTCCGCGGCGGCGATTACCTTCTCACTTAACTACGTACGACAACTAGGCATCCCCGCAGTCTTTTGGAATCGAACCGTACGGTAATTACCCTGAAAAAAATGAAGTTAATGAACATGCAAGACTCGACAACCAGAATGGCAGATGATAATGGATCTTGAACATAACTTATTTAACCGCATTTGACCGTTCCCGTAAAAGGCCGTTTCCATTTTTAGTACAGATCGTCACCACTAAAGTAAAGGAATGTCGACAACCAGCTTCCAGCTTTACAACTAAGACTTACAAATAATGCCGCTAGAAACGTTTCATCTTGTTATTCCGTTTATTATCACAGCGTTATTGAACTTGGTCTGGTTTCGTGACTCACCGTTCTCGTTCGAAGTTGATGTCACCTCTTGCAGATATTTAAACACCTCCAAATTTCTACAGAAATCACGAACAGACAAACCTGTGCCGTTCACAGTCGGACCTTTGTGCACCAGTCTTACTGCGAAAGAGAGGCAGAGGTTATTCTCTCGCTTCAATATTTCATCACTTCGCGTAACATTCGATGCCGGTAGGTTTTCGCCGCCTTATTTTTTTTAGTCAGTGGGCATTCGGCGAATGTCATTCACTGCTTATATCATCTGGAGGTGAATTATGTTTCGCACGAGTGACAAATATACAAAATTTCCCCATATCTGAAACTTATGATAATCTACTTGAGTAAACACTTGGCTGTACAACATTGCACTTGCAGCGCCGTGGGTTGGGTAAGGTGCCAAGTAGCCAGATATCTTTAACAAACAAATGCGCGCTATTTTAAATCCCGATATATTATTAGTGGTTCACGCCATGACTTGAAAGGCATGACAAAGGGTTAGTATGACAGATATTCAGTCTTTCATTTCGTCGTGAAATACTGAATGATAATTAGGAAAGGCGGATACTTCATTTTTCCCAGGTAGCATGGCATGTTTTGGCCTGATGTACCACGTGCGCCGGGAAAACCGCTGAGTTGCCAACTGACAATTTTATTGCTTCCTCAAGCATTCATTAGTCGTAATCAGACAATAATTCAAGTTTTTCGTTAACTCAGTTTGTATATGTTCGTTCTTTACAGGATATTACAAGTACGGTGCAATAAATTCTCCCGTTTATGCAATACGTACTTGCTTTGTGAGATATTGATTCTCGCTATGGGACGTGTTCTTTTGTCGTGTAATTATTTCTGATTATTGCATGCTTTGTCTTCCTTTGTAATTCTCAGTCTTTTGATCCTTGAAATATCCTTTGTTTTTAATTTACACTTTTTTTCATTCTTTCTTTCTACCCTATAGTATTTTATTTGAAGCTTCAAGTCAAGGGTAAAAAAAGATTTCTTTTTTAGTATCTGGCACTTCCTGAGGTTAAATTTACAGCGTGTCCCTTCTCTCTCTCTCTCTCTCTCTCTCTCTCTCTCTCTCTCTCTCTCTCTTCCACACAGATACATACATACACACATATTATATATTATACGTGTGTATGTAAATGTATATATAATTTCTTTTAGATATGCAGAAAGAGGGAAGAACGGACCTGAAAAGAAGAAAGAAGCAAATAAGTAGGAATAAGAATTAATCGATAAATAATAAATAAATAAAAGTTACGCAAATAGCTAATAACCTAAGCACGGGAACCAGAAAATCTGACCTTGAGCAACTCGACTGTAGAACGATCTTCACCCTATTTGACTAGTAACGTAAAAGTGGCGTCATAAAATCATTGGTCATCTCCGCCTAAAACAGCTTCGTTGAACAATGCTTTAGATGAAAAGTACTTTAATCATGACGGAATGATAGTTATAATGTCTGAATTATATTGTTTTATTCACAGTGGAGAATGAATCGCTTGAATGCTTCCGCTAGGGTGTGCTTCCCAAACTAGGGGCCATTCTGAGGATACGTATGTTTAAAACCAAAGGAGTGTAATGGGTAGGACTGTAGACAGTCACTAGAGTCATGGGTTATGCATGGCGGTGGGCGGTTGGCCATGGACAAGTATCCTGTATGAAAAGTGGGTAACGACCAGAGAAAGTTTGGGAACCACTGCATGATGATGGGACTCTGACTCGGTCTAGAATACGTCTTCCTTCCCTTTTGGTCTCGAGTGTCGGTCTAAACTAAGATTAATCCTGGTCTTAAGGGGAATCCATCATTCAGCACAGTTTCTGATCATTTTTTAAGAGCGCTGTCCCTGGAGAGAGAGAGAGAGAGAGAGAGAGAGAGAGAGAGAGAGAGAGAGAGAGAGAGAGAGTTGCGTCACTGAAATATAAATTTTTTGTGACCTACCTTTTCCATTTTCTTTTCCATTTACTGACACATTTAAATGAACTATATATATATATATATACATATATATATACATATATATACATATAAATGTGTATACATATATATATGTATATAAAATATATATATATATATAGTATATATATATATATATATATATATATATATATATATATATATATATATATATATATATATATATATATATATATATATTACACAACTCCTTTCTTTTGCCCTACTCTCTCTCTTGTACCATACCGTTTATTTTCTTTTTGTAATGACGTAATTATTTTCATAATCCATTTCTCTAATTTAAGATGTATCACAAATTGTTTTCTCAAGAAACGGAAAGCCGTTTTTTTCCTCTTAATTTTACTTCCTGTACCTTTTCATGTTCTTTTTTGGTGTGTAACGCCTTCCCTCGGCAGGAGAATCCCCTCTCATATCACGTTTCACCTTCGTTAGTAAACTTTTGCAAATCCCTCGAGGGAGGAAGGAATGTACCGAAGGACTCACCACTCCCTTGCTACAGCACCCCTGCAGGAGATCTGATTCCTGCCGAAGATCTGTTATGTCAAAGAGCCTGTCTTCCTTGTCCTGCCCTTTTTTTATTAACGTTCTGTGTGTTTTCGCTTCTCATATATGTATATGTATATATGTATTGTATATATATATATATATATATATATATATATATATATATATATATATATATATATATTAGATGTATATATATATATACATGAATTATATTTATATATTATATATACATGATATATATTTATATATATATATATGTGTGTATGTGTGTGTGTGTGTGTAGAATTATATACAGTATATGTATATATGTATATATATATATATATATATATATATATATATATATTATATATATAAATGAAATATATTTATATGTATATAATATATATATATATTTATGTATGTATATATATATAATATATATATATATATATATATATATATATATATATATTTATTTATATGTTTATATGTGTGTAACTTCGAGAGCTGCCAGAGACGGCAAACCTCCGCCAACGCTGAGCAGTCCATCCACGAAAGGTCCTTTCTTTCCAAAGATTGTGTTGTTATCTCTCCCAAAGTCTAATCGTTGCCTGGCATGAGGTCATCTTTAATAAAAAATTTCTTTTTTTTTTTATTTTGTAATCATCCACTTTTGTCTTTTCGTGCAGTCCCTCTAACAGACGGATTACACGAAAATATAAATTCTTTTGGTGGAGGTTATGAATGACTGACTGTTCTCCGAAAGACATTGCAAGATTGTCTACTGTACCTGAAATAAATTTAATATAATCATGACGCTTTTCTTGACAGCTAAAATTCACTCTTTTTTTAATTGATAAAATGATGCTTAAGCTGAACACTAATGAGTAAGCGTATAAAAAAACTCATCCTATTAATGGCCCGTAGGGGGGTGGCGCCGTCAGTGCGCCTCACGCTGTGCAAGGTAGGTATTACTTAAAGTTCTCTGTAGCGCCCCTTTGTCCCTAGCCACAACCCTTTTCATCCCTTTTGCTGTACCCCCGTTCATATTCTCTTTCTCTTCACTTTCCACCCTCTCCAAACAATAATATTGTTTCACAGTGCAACTGCAAGGCTTTCCTCCTGTTACTCCTTTAAAACATTTTTTACTCTAAATTTCCCTTTCAGCGCTGAATGACCCCACCATAGGTCCCAGCACTTGGCCTTTGGCCTAAATTTTATATTCCATTCATTCTTTCACTTCATGTAACTTCGAAAACTGTAATGCGTAGTGAGTAGAAGTCATTCAAAACATCTTTTAGAGATGTGATAGGTTTCTCCCTTGGCGCGTTTGTGCTCGTCCGATAAGAAGTCATGTTTATGCAATTTGTCTGACAGACTTTTCTCCTGTTTTCACCACAAACGTGCTTCAGGGGAGGTCTGGGGTCGATCACCTCTTAGAAGATGATTTGTAAGAATTTCCTTTAAGAATTACTGGACTTTGAAACTCATTTTAAGGAAAATTTCACAGATGCGAGTAAGGAAAGACCCTTTAGTCAGTGATGTTGTGTAAAAGACTTTAAGGTTATTTATTTTTATTTCAATAGTTTTCTGTAAAACTATTTGTCTGTCCGCCCGCATTTTTTCTGTCCGCCCTCAGATCTTAAAAACTACTGAGGCTAGAGGGCTGCAAATTGCTATGTTGATCATCCACCCCCCAATCATCAAACATGCCAAATTGCAGCCTTCTAGCCTCAGTAGTTTTTATTTTATTTAAGGTTAAAGTTAGCCATAATCGTGCTTCAGGCAACGATATAGGATAGGCCACCACCAGGCCGTGGTTAAAGTTTCATGGGCTCATACATCATGATACCGAGACCATCGAAAGATTGATCCGTTTTCGATGGCCTTGATTATGCGTTGTAGCGGGTGTACAGAAAACTCGATTGCGCCGAAGAAACTTCGGCGCATTTGTTACTTGTTTATTTGTTTTTATCGCTACGAATTCTTCCATGTTTTTAATGATTTTCTGTTTATTCCTTCCTACTCTCAATGATTGTCTCTTTATTTCTTTTTAAGTTGTATATGTTTTGAATGACTGAAGTAGTACGGTAATGCAGTTTTGCGTCTCGTCGGACCTTTGTTTATTTTCCTAATGCTGTGTATATGCATATATATATATATATATATATATATATATATAATATATATATATATATATATATATATATATATATATATATATATATATATATATATATTTATATATATATATATATATTTTTTTTTTTTTTTTTTTTTTAGAAAATAAAGGAATATTGCTAAGGTTTCAGAAAATTCTGTCTTTAGTTCAGACATAATCAAGATTGCTTTCAAGAGAGGGGTTACAGAACTTTCCTTATGTTTTGGATCCTCCCTAAATTACCTCCCTGTAGGAAAGAGAGGTTGTCAGTGCACCTCACGAGGTGCACTGTAGGCATTAGTTGCTGATCTTGCATCCCTTTATTTGAGTTGCAACCCCTTCCATTCCTTTTGCTGTTCCTCCTTTTGTATTATCTTTCTTCCATGTTGCAGTCCACCCTCTCCTAACAACTATTTCAAAGTGCAACTGCGAGGTCTTCCTCCTGTTACACCTTTAAAATCTACCTGCTCTCAATTTCCTTTCCAGCGCTGAATGACCTCATAGGTCCCAGTGCCTTTGGCCTAAACTCTATATCCCATTCCTGAATGACCTTCTCCTCCTCCTAGTTCTTCGTTGGACGAGTCGGTAGAGTTCTCAGCTAGCACTCTGCTAGGCCCGAGTTCGAGTCTCCGGCTGGCCAATGAAGAATTAGGGGGAATTTATTCGGTGATAGAAATTCATTTCTCGCTGTAATGTGGTTCGGATTCCACAATAAGTTGTAGGTCCCGTGCTAGGTAACCAATTGGTTCTTAGCCACGTAAAATAAGTCTAATCCTTCGGGCCAGTCCCTAGAGAGCTGTTAATCAGCTCAGTGGTCTCCATAAACTAAGGTATACTTAACTTTTTTTCTTCCTCCTCCTCCTCCTCCTCCTCCTCCTCCTCCTCCTCCTCCTCCTCCTCCTCCTCCTCCTCCTCCTCCTCCTCCTCACAAGACAGTTCCCAAAAGGCCTGAAGGAGGGAAGTACACCATTTCAACTTTACCTTTAACCTTCATGCCTCGAGTTCTAGTGAACTTGTTAATCCTTAAGGGAGAGCTTCAGACTTGTCAGGGCGATGTATGTAAATTCTAGGCCCTTGTTTGAGATTAGCTTCAGGGACTCTAGGGGGAAACGGTAGGATCCCTTGGCTGTTAGACCTTTACATCCTCCTCTCGCGCTGCTTGATTATTTATACCTAAGGAGACGTGAAACAGTTACACTTTCCTTCTTTTTTATCAAACGGGATATTTTCCTGTAAAGACTTAGCAATTCTTTCACCTTTTTCTTTAAATTATCAGTTTAATTCTCCTTGAATTTTATCAGTTACTTACGTATTTATCTATTAATTTAGTTATTTTTTTCCTTTCTAATGACTGATCTCTTCTTTCTGTATTTCTTGTGACCTTCCATTACTTATTTCAAATGAACGCCATATTCTTTGGAAACTTGAATTTCAGTTCAGTGGCCCCTGTGGTGGACTTGTTCCATATGAATAGGGTACATCTTTTGAATTTTAAGAATAAATTCCTTAAAATTAGGCCTATTGATTTTGGAAAGGCCTAGGCAGTAAGTACTGAAGTTCATTTTAAACCGCAAAATAATTCATTTCCTATCAATATTCATGTCTCAGGAAGACGTTCAGAAACCTCTTTTGTAATATTCCTGAATTATTATTGTTAAACAACCTACCTACCTGATTTGGTTTAACACGAAACTCCGTAACATGTTGGTAAGACAGTAAGTAGTGACAGTTTCGTCATATATGTTACTATAGTTTCTCCAGAATACAAATATGCAGCGCAATATGACTTGAAATGACTTCATGTCGTTAAGATTAAAGTAAGGTCATCTTTGATACGCAATAAGGTCCCAAACAGCTTACAACTGGTCAGATGGTTTACTTTTTTCTTTTTCGGCACTAGAATAAAGAAAATCCACATCCCTTCGGCCCCCATCTGCAACTCTTTTCATTCCATTTACTGTACCTCCGTTCATATTCTCTCTCTCTTCCATCTTTCTTTCCAAACTCTGTAACAGTTGATTCATAGTGCTACTGCGAGGTTTTCTTCCTGTTACACCTTTCAAAACTTTTACTCGCAATTTCCCTTTCAGCTGAATGACCTCATAGGTCCCAGCGCTTGGCCTTTGGCCTAAATTTCATATTCTATTTCTATATTCTGTTCAAAAGTTATTTCAGTCGACCATCATAAATTACGAGGCGTTCCCTAGCTGGGAGACAAAAACACCGACCTGCAAACTTGTCTAGATCGCGGTATCTTTGTTGTGGTTTCCTGTCCTTATTCATCTTAGATAAATACCTGTAGGCCCTCGGCGTACTCGGGTAACAAGATCAAAACAAAACAGAAGTTTTTTTTACTGTTAGAACGACTTTGCCATCTATAAAGGCTTTGTGGAAACGCTCTTTCATTTTCAAAGGTAACTTGAACGCAATGGAATTTGATAGGTCAAACACAAACGCCACGTTTCCACATTTACATCTACTGTACTTCGTGTGTGTTTACGTGTCTGTGACGTGTTTTAGACAAGACTGACGAGTGTTCTAGTTGTTGCCAACCTGCCTCTGTCAGCGAGGTATGACGGAGGTTGTTTGTCAGTATGTCTCTTTTCTGTCCGTCAACACAGGTATTTCTAAACGGAACTGTTGCAGATACGACATAACGATTCTTCATTATTCTTGGTGTTGGTGAAGGTAACAGACTTCTGAGTGCTTTCCACCTTCACCTATTTCATTGTCAAAACTAAATATATTCAAATGTAACTTCTGTCTTGAAATGATTCAGCCCTGAGAAAACTAAGTTTAATCATTCAACTCTGAGAGAATTCAGTAAAGTAAATGGAAGAGAAAGAAAGACAGAAATTGCCAGCTCTGTCTGGCGAGAGAAAGGGGCTGTGTCCACTTGACGAAGAGGAGGACAGAAAAACAGATGTACTCTCTGGGTGAAAGGAAAGGAGAGAGATTATCTCGCTTTTCTAAAGAGAGTACGAGTGAAAGAGGAGTGGTGTCCTCTTTACAAAGAGAGAGAGAGAGATTTGATCCTCTCTGTTCAAAAGTGAGAGATAGAGGTAAAGGTGGTCTCTTGTTTAGAAAGAGAAAAGTGGAGAATCTCCTGAGTGTAGAAGAGAGAAGTAAAGAGACTGTATGCTATTTACAGAAGTAGAAAGAGATAAACAGATTATCTCCTTTGTATAAAGAGATTGCACTAAAGTAGATAAATGAGAGAGAGAGAGAGAGAGAGAGAGAGAGAGAGAGAGAGAGAGAGAGAAGAGAGAGAGAGTGATTGTCTCCTTTTTGGCTTAATTATATAGAGAGAAAGATTATATATATATATCCTATTTATATAATATATATATATATATATAATATATATATATATATATATATATATATATTATATATATATATATATATATATAGAGAGAGAGAGAGAGAGAGAGAGAGAGAGAGAGAGAGAGAGAGAGAGAGAGCAAGCACTGAAAATACATAAATTCTTTGAAGAGGTAAAAGCGGCGGGCGAGAGAGGAAGGGTTTAAAAGCAGCCGAATTCGGTTAACAAAGGCACTGAAAGGAATTACACGACCCACGAAAAATCTCTCAAGAAATAAAAAACCGTAAAAGGGAAGACGAAAGAACAAAAGGATGAGAATATTGAAACTTAATAGGCAAAAAATGGGAGATAAAACTTTGACTGATGAGGGTAAGAAAAGCTACGGTAAAATGAGAGAGAGAGAGAGAGAGAGAGAGAGAGAGAGAGAGAGAGAGAGAGAGAGAGAGACGGGGGGAGCTTCCATTAATCTGGAACAATGAATTTAAACAGGCATCACACATGCATGCGAACACACACATATATATTTATATATATATATATGTGTGTGTGCCTGCGCATATATGTATATATATACATACATATATATATATATATATGTGTGTGTATATATATGTATATATATATTATATATGTATGTATGTATATATATATATATTGGAACATTGTATGCTTAATGTTATCTCGTCATTGTATTTCGCCATGGTATCCCACCATCATACCCTGTCATATTGTCTCATCATTGTAGCTCGGCAAATCATCCCCATTATTGTATCACAAAATGGTACCCAGTTATTATATTATATCACTGTCACTCAAGGTTCCTCGTCATCACTATAATCCTCAATGATATCTCATTATATCGTCACTGTACCTGATCATTGTATCCTCTTTTGATATCACTTTTGTCATGCCATGGTATCTCCGCTGCGCTGGTATCCTCTTATCAATTGGAAAAGGTCTTAAAAACATTATAAAAAGATAATAATGAATTCAATGTGTCCATTGACAGCAGAGATAATTGGACATTATGGAGTTATTTTGTTGCAGTTGCAAAGATTTTTGTTCTCTGCTTAATTATATTAAGCAATTGAAGGTAAGCATACTCGTGTGTGATAATTAGTTAGTGTTATTTAAAAATTTATAATCAGGACATGTTTGTCGGAGTGTAATATACAGATAAGAAAAAGTGTAAAAGGGGCTTACATTCATTTGTAATATAAACTTTTTTATTTTTATTTTTTTGTTCGTACAGATGAAACCTTCCTCATAATTATTTGCTCTTTAATTCCTAAACTCTTTGATTACTTTTTTTATTGCAAAATTTTTTTACATGGCTGTGTGTTTTTTATTGACATTAAAGCAAGATCGTGTTATTGTAAACTCATGCTTTTTTTCATCAATACTGCTTTTGTTTACGTTACAAACTATTTGCCGTGTCGCCTGGCTCGCAGTTTAAGCATTATTGTGTTGTTTCTGAGTTTAAGTGCTTTTGTCATTTTTTCTCAGCTCATGTTCTCTCTGGAGACGAAGTGAAAAGGACATAGTCCTATAATGCTTCCCATTTTTATTTATTTTTTTTTTACTGGAAATAATCATATTCTCTCAGGAGACAAAGTGGAAATGTAATAGTCATCTGATGTTTCTCGTTTTTATTTATTTTTATTGGAAAATTACATTTATTCCGCCTTCAGGGATGATTATGTTATTAGAAGTAGCTCACCTAATATATTCGGCATTATCCATATAATCGTGAATAAGTCGAAAAGCTTTCAGTTATGTAATAAAGCTATATATAAACATCCTTTCCCCGTAGAGGCGTAATGCCATTAGTGTAGCATTACTTAAGGTTCTTTGCAGCGTCCCTTAGGCCCCCAGCTGCAACTCCTTTCATTCATTTTATTATACCTCCGTTCATATCTTTCTTCCATCTTACTTTCCGCCTTCCCCAAACAATTGTTTCATAGTGCAACCGTTTGCGAAATTTTACCTCTTGTTAAACCTCTAAAATCTCCTTTATTCTCAATTTCCTCTTGCTGAATGACCTTGTAGGACCCAGGGCTTGGCCTTTGGCCTAAATTTTATATTCCTTTCTATAAACAGCCATCTGTTTGCCATGTATATTACTACACTGAAACAATTCACCGTGTATTTTACTAATTTATTTATGTTTTATATAATTATTTACTAATTTATTCGTTTATTTTTTCTTTTCCAATATCTGATGTCTTCTTTCTGTATTTCCTATTATCTTCTGTGACTTCTTTCAAATGAACACCATATTCTTCGGAAGCTTGAATTTCAAGTCAGTGGTCCCTGTGAGCTTGTTCCATGTGAATATGGTTTTGTCTTCTGGATAATAATAATAATAATAATAATAATAATAATAATAATAATAATAATAATAATAATAATAATGGAGAAACAAATCCACGGTTATGTATGGGTACAAATACTGTATATAGAGAAAGGAGATCGAACATATTCCCGAAAGCTCTCTGTAGAGGTCTATTCATAAATATACTTGTACCCACACATAACTGTGGATTTTTTTCTCCATTTCAACATTCATGCTACTGTGAGTATTTTTTAATAATAATAATAATAATAATATGAAATATTTTCTCATGTGGAAAAACACGAGAGAATGGTTAAGCATCGAGAGAAGAGGAATCAAGCATGAGACAGTCTTGTACAACCTCTCTTAAGGCAAATATATCTCACTCAAACCAAGACCTCTAATTTGCATAACAATCAGGCTATAACGAGAGTGACGTCACCACTCGGAGAGGCGAGAAGCTGTTGCACTCTCTCACGAGAGTTCACCAGTGATCAGGCTAATTGTCTTACCTTGTCGTCGTTCAGAAAAGGCTCTCTTGATTTACCGAAGGCAGGTTGTTCCTGGACCTGTTGTCTGTCTGTCTCTGGGAAGTGACATTCGCCGTTTCTCCAGCGTCAAGGAAACAGATTTTGTTGTTGGCCGTAAGTGAAGATCACTGCTGGAAACATCTGAGTTTGATGAATTAAGTCTACTGAATTGAAGAGTCTTGGGCAAGATTAAGTCACTCAAAACAAAAGCATAAAAAGTCTTCGTATTAGTGTCCTCTTATTTCCTGTTTCCCTATTTTATTTAATTATTTATTTTTTGCTTATTTATTGATTTCTTTTTTTTGTAAAAGCCACAGAGATAAACAACCGAAACTGTACTGAATTTAACAGTTTTCGGGCAAATATAATATTTATTCCGAACAAAAGCATAAAAACTTTCCTTAATGTCCTCTCTTTTCCTGTTTCTTTACTTTATTTATTTATTTATTTATCTTTTTATTTATTTATTTACTTATGTAAGATCCACAGAGATAAACAACCGAAAGTAAAAGATCTTAGATAGACAATCTCAGATTGTGGGCATGATAGCAGGGACTCATGGGAAGAGCTAAAGTATTCGAAGAAAGAAACGAAGTATTGTAGAACAAAAGCGAAGCAGTGACTAAGAGCAGAAGCTGGGAGAAGCATCTCAAGCCAGATTACATCACACAGGAGACATTCAAGATACTCGTGCGACTGATGTAAACAGAAAATGTCGTTTTTCTTCAGAAGATTTCTCTTTGAGATTGTCTCCACTGATGTAATCGTCCCAGCAAAGCAAAATGGGTTTCGAACTTTGTAATAATAATAATCTTGAATTTTTGCTGTGTACACTCGGACTTAAAAATATTGAGCTTTTCTTTACATAATTCGCTCTCCGAAAATCTAGCAAGCGATGGCAACACTGGTCGTGTGAGTCCAGTGTTGCCACCTGTCGAATATCTTGCCGCTAAAATAAGCAATAAAAACCGCTACATTTCAACTGTTTCCATTATAATAATTGATTGCGTGTTATTTTTTCCCAGAGTCCCACTAGATCTGTTATTTCGCCGATGGGATGTGGGAGGGGGGCGGAGGGATCCGAACCTAACGAATAAAAACACTAAGATGGTTTATCTACATTTTTATTTTCGTTTTGGTGAGAAGAAACTATAACATGAATAAAAAAGTAAATAGTAAATGTATAATTGTTCAGTATATTTTTATCACCATGGTATTTTTACTATATAAGAAAATTTGTTAGAATATTATTGTATATTTTCCTTTTAAATCTTGCTTGGCTATGAGCACTGACGGCAACCAGTCAGAACTAGTTTGTTTTAAGTTAGAAATTTTTGATTTATAATGTTTGCTATCATGCATAAAATCAGTTTTGCCATCACTCATGCAGAAGGTGAATTTGGAGTGAACGAGCAGGCCTAGTTACGCTCGTTACTGCTGTAAGGTTAGCAAATTAATGAGGATCGTTTTAACACTTTGTAAATGTAAGAAGAGACCCCGCTCCCCCTCAGACTTGAGAGCATTAAAGGCGAATTTTTTCGGCCCGTAGTTGCTTTGCTTTCCGTCTTCCAAGACAAACAAACTTCTCAGGAATTTAAATCAACATCTGTTCCTTCTCAAATTTTAAACAGTGGTGAAAGGAAAGGGTAAATAGAACGCGCGATTCTTTGCTTCTGAAAGCATACGTGGGGAGAACGGAAACAAACAGGCAACGACTGAGAGTATGGGGGAGTCGTAACGATAATAAATGAAAGGAATAAATAAATAACTGAATAAATAAACAGATAAATGAATGAAAAAGTAAATAAAGGAATAATTGTATAGATAAATGAATAAATAAGTAGATAAGTAAATGAATGAGTAAATGTATAGATAAATGAATAAATAGGTTGATAAGTAAATGAATGAATAAATAAATAAAGGAATAATAAATACATAGATAAATTAGTAAATAAATAAATAAATACATAAATAGATAAATGAATAAATAAATAAAGGAATAGATAAATGAATAAATGAAAAAAATAAGTAAATAACCAATTAATTAAAAAAAATTGAGTAGATTTTTACCACTCTTCGACGCCATCAACTTAACGGAGAATCTCTCTCTCTCTCTCTCTCTCTCTCTCTCTCTCTCTCTCTCTCTCTCCCCACGCGCCCATCTGCGCCAAACTTCTGCAAGCGAAGTTTTATCAATGAAAAAATGACTTTTCACGTCAAATAATTCTTGAAGGGAAAGTGTAAATGTCATTTTTCACGGAGGTGATCGACCCCGCACCTTCTCTGAGGCACGTTTGGGTGTGAAAACAGAGGAAAAAGTCAATAAGTAAATAAGTGGAGTTGCCTAAACATGGTTAAGTAGCGAGCGAGAATGTACGGTAGGTGAAAAAGATTTGGTTTTTGCTTGTGCATGATGCAATATATATATATATATATATATATATATTATAATATTTTGAGGTTACAGTAAAGCAGAAGAATATTTCCCACCTTTCTCATGAATATGAAGACTAATCCACAGTTAAGTCATTACAAAATTGGAAACAAACGTGGTATTACGCTCGTTTGACAATTTAAAACCTGTAATCTAGCAATGTACTCTTGTTAGGACCAGTTTTTTTTCTATTTGCATATTAAAGCTGTCTGTGATGTCAGGTGTTGGATTAAAATGGCTGTCACATCTGCATTATATATAATCATGCTCTCTCTCTCTCTCTCTCTCTCTCTCTCTCTCTCTCTCTCTCTCTCACTCTCTCTCTCATTATTTTGCAATTATGCGAATTGACACCAGGATTATATAATAGAAGTAAATACACGTCCCCTCTCTCTCTCTCTCTCTCTCTCTCTCTCTCTCTCTCTCTCTCTCTCGTATCAATTTTTCTGCATCCACTTTTAATCTCGTTTCATTCATTTAATTTTTAATTTTTCATTTTTTCCTGACTGTCACATCTGCATTATATAATCATGCTCTCTCTCTCTCTCTCTCTCTCTCTCTCTCTCTCTCTCTCTCATTATTTTGCACTAATGCGAAATGACGCCAGGATTATGTAATAGAAGTAAATACACGTCCCCTCTCTCTCTCTCTCTCTCTCTCTCTCTCTCTCTCTCTCTCTCTCTCTCTCTCTCTCGTATCGATTTTTCTGCATCCACTTTTAACCTCGTTTCATTCATTTAATTTTTCATTTTTTTCCTTTTTCCCCATTTCCCTTGATTCATTTTTTCCTTTTATATCTTATATATCATAAGAGCATTTTTTCCCATTTTTCACACGAATCTCTTTTCCTATCTTTCTCCCCTTTTATTTCTTCATTAGTTTTACGCCACTTTCCCGAGGTATCATTTTTCCCCTGGTTACAAAGAGGAGAGAGAGAGAGAGAGAGAGAGAGAGAGAGAAGATAGTTGTTTTAATAGATGAATGAATTACTTACAGACGGTTTTAGTTGCTTAATAAGAGGTTTTGCATCTCTCCGTTCATGACATTCGTATCATACAGGTATCACTCATTCGTATGATACAAATGAAGAATTTAAATGAGACCGGTACTTATTTACCAGACGTACGGCCATACAGAATAAGGTTCCTTAGGAGAAATAGTGCTGTCAGTGCACCTCACGCGGTACACCATAGACATTACTGAAGGTTCGGTGCAGCGTCCCATCTGCCCCTAGCTGCAAGCCCTTTCATTCCTTTGACTGTACCTCCTTTCATATCCTCTTTCTCCCATCTTACTTTCCACCTTCTCCTAACAATTGATTCATGGCGCAACTGCCAGGTTTTCCTCCTGTTGCACTTCTCAAGCCTTTTTATTCTCGATTTCCCTTTGAGCGCTGAATGACCTCATCATAGGTCCCAGCGGTTGGCCTTTGGCCTAAATTTTATATTCCATTCCATTCCATGCAGAATAAGGGAGACTGTTCTACTCATTATCGTAAACGCCATTTGTATTATTTTGGCAAACGATTTATAAACGGCTAATTCACAATTAAAGAAAAAGAAAAAAAATTAGCGTAGCTAATTCCTGTATAATTTCTCTTCCTGAACACGTGTTCTTGACCAGATGTCACCTCCGGAAGTGAAGGGTCACATGGAGACACGTGTGCCGCCCGTTTGAGTTACAACTGACCCACATTCCCTCGAGATTTATTTTTACTTATACTGTTGCCGGAACCCGCCGCCCCGCCCCCCCTTTCCCATGGAATCACATTCATTTCAAGCCACTTAACTTCTCGTGAAATACTTTCTTTTCTTCGCCTCTTGTTGAGATAAAGTGTCTACAATCAGCACCGTCTCTTGTGGATTACTATATAGAATTAGAACATCCCTTGTAGAGAGATGTAGACTACAGTGAAGCAGTGATACAGGTGTCTCTTGTAATCGTATTTAAGTCCTTGATGTAGGATTAAGTAAAGTTAAGTATACCTTAGTTTAACCAGACCACTGAGCTGAGATTAAGCCAGTGTAGTTGTCTTGTAGCTGTAATGAAAGGTTGCATAACTCGTTGTAACCCTTCTCTGAACCTGTACTGAAAAGTTAGCCACCTGTGACGCTGCAGTAGATCTTGTAGCCATTGATAGAAGATTATGGGATGGAATATAGAATTTAGGCCAAAGGCCAAGCGTTGGGACCTGTGAGGTCATTCAGCGCTGAAAGAGAAACTGAGAGCAGGAAAATCTCGTAGTTGCATTATGAAACAATTGTTAGGAGAGGGAGGAAAGGAAGATGGAAGAAAGAGAATATGGACGGAGGTGCAGTACAAGGAATGAAAGGGGTTGCAGTTAGGGGTCGAAGGGAAGCTGCAACGATTCTTGAGTATGCCTACAGTGCACCGCGTGAGGTACCCTGACCGCATTAGCCCTCCTACGGGGGTGATGGAAGATTAAACTAATGTGAATCCTCTCTTTTATCGTATGATGGAACTTGAATTAACCACCTGTGACTGTCTCAACTAGACAAATCTTAAAGTACATTAACCAATCCCTTTAGCTGTAGCAATTATAGTGACTCGCTGTAGCCATGTGTAATGGTGGATGGTGAAAGGTTAGCTCACTGTAACTGTTTCTTGTATCAGTGCGTGAAAATAATGATCTGAAACCTTCTAAATCGTGTTGGAAGACTAATCCTTATATTCAGTCTTACGTTACATGACAAAATTTTATCCTTTGATGCTTATGAGAGAAGACTGCCCTCTTGTAACCATCACTTGTAGCAAAAAAAAAAAAAAGTAAATAAAGAAAATAAAAGTGAAACTAATCGCAGTGTGTCATGTCTGAATAATGAAGTAAATAAGATCATATGATAAATGTATACAGAACACCGACAAAAATCGGCGAAACAGTGAAGCCATACCCGAGGCACGGTGATGAATGACCCATAAAAACGAGATTTGTTGACCTTACATTCAAGCCTCCGTGGCACAATCGGTTAGCGCGTTCGGCTGTTAACCGAAAGGTTGGTGGTTCGAGCCCACCCGGGGGCGAGATATTTTAATTAGGAAAAGAAAGGTATGAGGTGTAATTAAGGCAGCATCTTTGTCGGAAGTTAAGTGGTCAAGGACAAGTGTATGGCGACTTACGGCAGTGATGGGACGACATTTACTTGTAAATCAACGGAATTGTCTTCGTTTTTCACAAAGACGTTTGCTTTGGAAGTTGTTGGTAATCGTGACCCCATTGGGTAGCAGATACCCGAATTTTTTACTTTGGTCCTGGTTATATTGTTTAAAGGGCATGACTCGATTCTATCTTGTGCCGTGGTAATGAGATCGTTGTTGTCCGTAGAAATATCACTGCATGCAGAAATCACGCAGCACGGAAAGTCCGCAGTCACCTGCAGTGATTATCAGCTTTTTTGGGGAGTACGAGGGAATGATGACCTTCGTGAAGTAAACAATGCCCCCTGAGAATTTCCTTGCTAAACTGGTGGTGTATAATGACTCGGAGTCTTGGTCTTCACTCCTTTGCCTCTTTTGTTTTCCATGATTCAAACGCTAGAAATTGAAATTTTACGGTATTCTTACTTTTTGACTTGAAAAAATATTAATAATAACAACTTGCTTACGAAAAAATACTAATAAAAACAACTTGCTTACAGTTGCGAATCAGTACCGATTGGCCTAAAAAAACTTGATATGTGGGATGGTCCCCTAAGCCATCGTGAGCCGGAATCGAGTCAATTTAATGACTCGCAAGAGACTTGAGACTAGAATCAGAGGCATCTGCTCTTGATGAATGAAAAGGCCTTAAGTCAAGTGTAAAGTGTTGTTTGAGAATAATGAGGTTAAAATCACCCCCAGATGTGAGAATAAATGAATAAATCACACAACTGAATGAGTCAGCAAATGTCAACGGCGTTGACAAATGGGCATCTAAGGAATTCTGAGTATTGGTACGACTTACTGACTACCCAGTGTGCTGTAGGGCGAAACAGATGCGGTTTAAAGAATACCGATTATTTTATTTATTTAGTTTTTGGTATTCTTAATTTTTTTTATAAGTACTGGAGATTGCTTAATGAAATATTTCAGTATATATATATATATATATATATATATATATATATATATATATATATATATATATATATATATATATATATATATATATATATAATTTATATACACTATATATATGCATGTATGTACAGTATATATATACATATATATAAATGTGTGTGTGTTTGTGTGTGTAAATATATATTCATAAACATACATAAATATATATATATATATATATATATATATATATATATATATATATATATATATATATTTGTAAAGAGAAGAGAGAGAGAGAGAGAGAGAGAGAGAGAGAGAGAGAGAGAGAGAGAGAGAATGCTAAACTGGTTAAAAAAAAATTTTTACACCATATAAAAATCCAAAAAGTCGGACTGCATGTGCGAGAGAGAGAGAGAGAGAGAGAGAGAGAGAGAGAGAGAGAGAGAGAGAGAGAGAGAGAGAGAGAATGCTAAACTCAATTAAAGAAATATTTACACCATAAAAAAATTCAAGAAAAGTCGGACTGCGTAGCAGCGAGAGAGAGAGAGAGAGAGAGAGAGAGAGAGAGAGAGAGAGAGAGAGAGAGAGAGAGAGCGCGTTACGCGTAAGAATCCCCCTTCAGAAGAACTTGACGACAAAGGGGGAAGCAAGCAGATGTTCTCGCAGAGCCGGGCTGGTTCCAGGAATCTTTCATTGAATAATTAATGCTCGTTCGGAGTCTTTGAAAAAGAACGTAAATTACGGGAATCACATACGTAAGAACCCCGTTGTCACGTGAAGGATAATAGCCCTATTCTTTTTTTATTTTTCTTAGCTCTTTTGAATGAATCTTTTGTTTGATTATTATTCGTCCTTTGTGATTACGGAACACTTTTTAGACCTATCGTAAAATTACGTGTTTAAACCTTATCGTGAAGTTATGCGCATCCTAAAATAAATATGCGCCTGGTAGTTAGTCTATTTTTTTTTATTCTCGTGGAAAAATCTGCTTCTTGATTAATATTCGTCATTTGCGATTATCGAATTCTTGAAACCGTATTGGAATATTATATGTAAGATAGAAAATTCATTGTATAAGCATTGAAAAAGTACGTGGTTGTCAGTCCATTTCTGGGGTCGCAGTATAGAACATTCAAAACCGTACCATAAGGAATTCGTTGTCTAAA
This sequence comes from Macrobrachium rosenbergii, assembly GCF_040412425.1. Lineage (NCBI taxonomy): Eukaryota > Metazoa > Arthropoda > Malacostraca > Decapoda > Palaemonidae > Macrobrachium > Macrobrachium rosenbergii. The sequence continues at coordinate 51,206,998 of NC_089791.1, read as the reverse complement.
CACTAATAAATGTACTTGGTCGTCAGTCAATTTCTTGTGTCGCAGACTAGGCGCAGAGATGACTTAAAGATTAGCGTAAGGTTGACAACATCTGTGGTCACGTGCCATAAAGCGGGGTGAGAGGTGGGATTGGGGGGCGGGTGGGAGGATTCGGTATTAAACTAGCGAAGGGAACTCCCGATTACGTCATGCTTCGAAAGTGAAATGTTATGTTAACATTCCTAAGACATTTTAACCTAAACATCTTTCTTACTTGATAATCAGAGTTATCTCGGAAGCTGATGTTCCGTCGTGGAAGCTTTTATTATTATTTTTTATTGTCTTTTGTCCTTTATTCAGTTTTGAACAATTCCCTATTGAAAGTTTTTTATATCCGAAGGAAATGATTGCTTGCAGATCTTTACTTCAAGAAGCAGTGATATTGAATATTATGGATATATTTCTTCATTCTAGCGAATTACTTTCAGTAATCTTTATCTCTTTTCATTTTTCATACACATACATACAAGTAAATAGACATATACATACAAGTGTGTACACACACACACACGCACGCATTGTGTATACATATATATATATATACTATATATATATTATATATATAATATATATATATATATATATATATATATATATATATATATATATATATATATATATATATATATATATATATATATGAGCTGTCCATGAATTAATGCTTGGAATTTAAATGCAGACTTGCCTTTACCCAACCTAACTTTGGACGTCGTGTCATTACCTGACCGGGAGGTGGGTAAGATAAAATTATGGCTTGTATTTTCTCAGGAGTATATAAATAACTGAAACGGGGCGACCGTGTATATTGCTCTGTGCACTGTTACGAATAAACATAGACTAGTTAAATATAGAAAACGACTTAACAGTCAGGTTACACCGGATTGTGGGTAATCGTGGTAAAAACAGGGTTAATTTTTTATGCATTCAGGCCTCCGTGGCACAATCGGTTAGCGCGTTCGGCTGTTAACCGAAAGGTTGGTGGTTCGAGCCCACCCGGGGGCGGAAACTTTTAATTTCATCGCCATTTTGAATGCAAATGAATTGCAGGTCTGTAGGAGGTAATGTAATTTCGAAGAAGTAAAGGAATTCTTCACAAGAATAAAAAAAAATAACTGTAGTAGCGACTTCAGTACTGCAAAACTTGCAAAAGTACCTTGCAATGTTTTACCTCAATGTCAGAATCGGATGTCTTGTAGTAGAAGGTGAACCATTTTCAAGACAAATGATTGGAAGTCATTTATTTTTTAAAAGAGGAATTTTGAAGGCTGTTTGAGTCCTTGGGTATTCATTTATATCAAAGTACAATTGTCTTGCTGTCTTCCAAGTCTTTACAAGTCTACTGACTTTCATGATATCCAAATTGTTTATTTTTATACCAGTACCGTATGTTGCGTCGTAACATTCTGCATGATTTTATTTCATATTTCCCGAAAGCTTGTGTTGCTAGGTGACGTTGTGCGTTATTTTATTACATATTTCAGCAGTCTGTGTTGCAAAGTTACATCCATCTTGATTTCATTGCTAATATTCCAGCAGCCTATGTTGCCAAATACCATTCAGCATAGTTTTCATTTCATATTTTCCAGAAGCCTATGTTGCTACATGACATGCGGTATTTTATTACGTATTTCAGCATTCTGTGTGGCTACATGAGCCCCATCTTGATATTATGACTAATATTCCAGCAACTTATGGTGCCACATACCTTCCAGCATAGTTTCTTTTTGTTAATGTTGTAATTAATAGTACCTAGCCTGACCTTCCTGAACTTGCTTGTTGAGCTTCAGATTTGATCAATCGACCTGTCAGACTGTGTAACTATCCTTCGTTACAATAAACCTATAAAGTTAACTTTATCACAAACCTTGCTACCCCCTCTATGTACTTTCACTTTTTGTGCGAGCCATCACCGCCGTTATAGGATATTATAATCTTTTGTTTTTAGTTAGTAATTTATTTCTGCTGTTTCAATAGTGCAGTGATAAATAACAATATATTGTTATCCCAACAACAAGAAATGCTTGATAGAGGGCAGGCCTTGTATTTCTGTTACTTTGCATATGCAGTGAAGAGGCCTCTGATGATAGATGCCAGTCACCGCCAGATTCATAATATTCCATCGTGAATTGATTGACGCGACGGACTGAAATAGCTTTTAAAAAAATCACATCGATTTCTTGTCTAGTTAATCAGTTCAGGAAAATTAAAATAATTATTTTTGGTAGGTTTTAGAAGGGTAAATAAATAAAAGAAATTGAAATTTTCTTCCTCATAACGCAGTGGTCACTTGCAGTGGTGCGTACAGCATTACTGGGCACAGAACCTGTTTCCATGGTATGAATTCCATACCCCTGGGGTGCTGGGTAGAGTCCACTAAAGTACATATTCCAGGTGGAAGAACGTTAGACTTTTCTTCGTATCTGTGCTAATTTCTTTCGTTATATTTTCTCTCTAATTCCGTAAGATGAAGACTCTCTTCTTCGTATCTATGTTAATCTCTTTCTTTATATTTTCTTTCTAATTCCGTAGGCATCGTGAATATCTCGTTTGAATGTCCATCCGGACGAATTAGATGAATCGCTGATTCATTTCCAGTTTCGTTGTGATTCGTTCTGTAGTAACAAATACCACTTCATTGTCAAGTGTCGCTGGAATACATTACTTTGGTTTGACCAATGGTGGGTACTACGGGTTATAAGTTCGGAATAAAAAGAAAACGAAAAAATAGGAAAAAGTAGGACATAGATACATTAATCATTCTCTCTCTCTCTCTCTCTCTCTCTCTCTCTCTCTCTCTCTCTCTCTCTCTCTCTCTCTCTCGTTATGTGTTCTGAATAAAAATAAAACGAAACAAAATAGACCATCATTACCTTGATCATTTCTCTCTCTCTCTCTCTCTCTCCTCTCTCTCTCTCTCTCTCTCTCTCTCTCTCTCTCTCTCTCTCTCTCGTTATGTGTTCTGAATAAAAATAAAACGAAACAAAATAGGACATCATTACCTGATCATTCTCTCTCTCTCTCTCTCTCTCTCTCTCTCTCTCTCTCTCTCTCTCTCTCTCTCTCTCTCTCTCGTTATGTGTTCTGAATAAAAAAATAAAACAAAATAGGAAATCATTACTTGATCTCTCTCTCTCTCTCTCTCTCTCTCCTCTCTCTCTCTCTCTCTCTCTCTCTCTCTCTCTCTCTCTCTCTCTGTCAGTCGCTATAGGTTCGGGAAAAAAATAAAGAAAGCAGTACATGGTTACGTTAAACATCTCTCTCTCTCTCTCTCTCTCTCTCTCTCTCTCTCTCTCTCTCTCTCTCTCTAGTTACGAGTTCAGAAAAACGAAAGAAAACAGGACAGAATTGCGTTAATCTCTCTCTCTCTCTCTCTCTCTCTCTCTCTCTCTCTCTCTCTCTCTCTCTCTCTCTCTCTCCCCAAAAGCAGCAGCAGCATTTATAGATTCTTGACCGGCGCTCCGAGAGCGGAACATCATTTCAAGAACTTTAACTTTTCGGTAAAAGTTGCGTTCAGTTTTGAGTTATGATGCACTCTGCTCTTTTTAAGGCTTTTCCTTTTGTTCCTGAACGTAATATTGAAGATTATTTTCTTTGTGTTTCTCATGCCTTCGTTGTGCTTGTGTGTATGTATGTATGTATGTGTATATGCGTATGCACGCACAACCTGTGTATGTGAGAGAGAGAGAGAGAGAGAGAAAAAAATATATCGGGGTCTTCAATATGAAACAATCATCTTAGTTAAAAAAAAAACGCTCAAGCGCAGAGCAGACTCACACACTTACAAATATGTGATATAATTTTATAACAGAAATAAACGTAAATAATTCGGAAAAGAGGGATTTATGTGCACCATCTCAGCGATGCAGTCTAGAAATATCTCATAAACACAGAAATTCTTTCTCTGATCTGACAGCACCTAACCTGGAGTTCTGAAGTGCTCGGCTAGTCCTGTGCGAATAAGGCTACGCTTTTGGTCCTTCTCGTTTTACCCGATCGAAAAGTCTGATGGCAATTAAAAGCTTTGAACAAGAGATTTGTTTCTCATATAAGGCCGGCAAAGTGAATGTTCACATTTTTTATTTGTTTTAGTAGAGAGGTGTACATAAAGGTCCGGGAAGTTGCTTGATTTCTGAAAAACTGGAGTATAGTTCAACACAGAACTTGGTTCCCACAAGTAATTTTTGGGCTTAGCTTCGTCAAAAAGTGATGGAGCAGTCCATTTCTGATTGTTCCGAATAATTCTTTAAGCAGGATGAAAAAAGAATGCAAGAAAAAATGGCGGTTCGACTAGGTAGTTTTAAATGACCTACACTTCGAGGTGGATCCAACTGCCCTCTTCAATTCCTTTCTCGTTTCTTCGGTTTTTTTGCCTATAACAACAAGTATATCATAAAAATCTCTGTAATATTACAGCAAGTATGTAGTATCTCATAAAATAACCTGTGAAAACTTCATCTCAAGACAAAAAAGGTAGGTAACATGTCAAGTAGCTGACAGGCTAATGCTTAGAAGTATATAGGAATTGCCCCTGAGGTATGAAGCAAACATGATCTTTTGCCTCTGAAAAACAAAATTAGGAGAATGTTATTTATTCACCCGTGTCTGGGTGCCTTTGCACGGAGTATCCCAAAAACTTATCAGTGCATTTAAATGGATTTTTTCGGACGAGTTGGCTGTGGTCCAACAAAGCTTTGACTGTATTTTGATGTAGAGCTTGATTCAGTTGCTGATACAGATGCGGATGATTTTTTTTTCTTTTACATTTTCGTGACAGGACAGGACAGGCTACAGTAAAGCATTTTATAAACACTCACTGGCACCTCATCCCACACACCTCACAAACAAACTGGAAACTAGTCAGCAACTTTTTGTAGCCTTAACAGGTTGTTCGTACAATTATCCTCATTTGCTCAAGATTCATTGTCCCTGGACAGTCATTGACTTGTTTTCAACTTATTTGTCATATGTAAGTGACACGTTTTTAACCTGTTTGTGATATATAAGCAACAAGTTTTAAACCTGTTTGTGATGTATATGCAACAAGTTTTCAACTTGTTTGTGATATATATGCCACAAGTTTTTAACCCGTTTGTGATATATAAGCAACAAGTTTTCAACCTGTTTGTGATGTATATGCAACAAGTTTTCAACTTGTTTGTGATATATATGCAAGAAATTTTCAGCTTGTTTGTGATATATATGCCACAAGTTTTCAACCTATTTGTGATGTATTTGCGACAAGGTTTCAATCTGTTGGTAACATCTATGCAACAAATTTACAACCTGCTTGTGATATATTTGTGATTATGCCTCCGTTGTGCGTGTGAGATTATTTTACAACTCTAGGGTAGACATGCAGGAATTCTACCTGTATATTGTGAACACCGTTTTAATATCTGAAAATTGAATCACTTGCCACCATAGAAGGCACTACATTTTTTAATGTGTTCTAAAAGCACTATTATTTTTAGTGGAGGGCCAAAAGGCATCCGCCCCCGGGTGGGCTCGAACCACCAACCTTTCGGTTAACAGCCGAACGCGCTAACCGATTGTGCCACGGAGGCTTGTATATCTAGTTAACAAATTAAGTTTTTATAGATGAGTCTGCCCTACCCAATAATTGAGACGCGTATATTATCTCGTTTTCTGTCGCTACCTCTCTCTTGGTGTACTGCTTAAATGAAATATTTTTGATATTGGAGTTGAAAGAAAATGAAATTATTTAGACTCACCATTCAGACCAGCATGTTTCATTGTGAATATGGACATCGTTCTTACAAGAAACGATGGTGAATGGGATAAAAACCCATACCGGTGATAATTCTCTCATTTCTGTAATATCTTAATGAGATTAAACATATTAATTTTAAAATTTAAAAAGTCCTTGAAGCAGAACCAGAGATTAAACGTATTAATTTTAAAATTTAAAAAGTCTTTTGAAGCAGAACCATGATGCAGAGCAGTGATTTTCATAGATACAAAAGAAAGAAACCTAACGAATAGAGCATAGCTGTCATACATATATATATATATACATATATATATATGCGTGTGTGTATGTATATATATATATGTGTGTGTGTGTGTGTGTGTGTGTGTGTGTGTGTGTGTGTGTGTAGAGAAAGAGCGAGAGAGCGCAAGCATAGAAGACCTCTGTTAGAACGCAATAAACGTTACCATTTTAATTTTTTTTTAATTTGCATATAAACATCAGTTTAAAAATGTGTTATTTTATTGTAATTTTTCTCTTGCAGATGACATTAATATCGAACGGACCTTCTGGCGTTGCTTGCTTAGGCAGATTTCTGTTTCCCAAGGTCTGTGACCTTGCTGTTTCCCATCTCTGTGAACACAACGTTTTCTGCTGTGGAGAAAGCTCATCTTTGCTGTTTAAACAGGTAAGGAAGATTTCGCGAAATCGACTTGTTTCTGTGTGTGTGTGTGTGTGTGCGTGTGTTTTAAAGAGTCTAGATTTAAAAGTTTAAAATACATTTCCGAAGCTAAAATACGAAAAATAAATTTCAAGCTTTTGAAAGAATTTTAATAGGCTGAGAAGATGAAAAAAAATCAAATTTACTCCTTTGAAAGGATTTCAATAGGCTGAAAAGTTTCAATTTTACGCCTTTGAAAGATTTTCAATAGGCTGAAAAGTTAAAAAAAAAAAATTTAAGCCTTTGAAAGATTTTTAATAGGCTAAAAAGATGACAAAAATCAGTTTTAATCCTTTGAAAGATTTTTATTAGGCTAAGAAGAATAAATGCGTGAAAAGTTTAAAGAGAATATTTCTACATAATGCTGATAATTAACTTCATTTATATTCCTCGTTATTTCTAGTTTTATCTTGAAGTTGTTTGGTTATTATTCCTCTTTTCAACTTCATTTTTATTCCTCGTTATTTCTAGTTCTGTCCTGAAGTTTTGGCTGTTTTGGATTCTTTTACACACGTCTGATGGTCACACTGACCTAATCTAACCTAGTACAGCTGCAATAACCTACCTTTGGCAGCGAAAATCTCGAAACAGTAGCTATTTGCATCCTTGAGAAAACGAATCAGAAAAAAAATGTTAATTAAGCAGAACCTTCTCTCTCTCTCTCTCTCTCTCTCTCTCTCTCTCTCTCTCTCTCTCTCTCTCTCTCTCTCTCCAGCTTATTTAGCCTTTCTTTCATTACTTTTTCCCCCCTCGTTCTTTCTTTCGAAGTCATTTACTGGAAATAATTGAGATAATCTGGAAGGTTATGTTGTAATTACCCTGCCTCGTAATGGGCGCCCCATTAGCCAAAATTGCCCATTAAGGGGAGCTAATATCGCATCTTGCCGATTTTGTCCGGCCGAGTTGTGCTGCGAGGCCGTTTTTTGAGTCGTGGTCCTATTTTTTCCTGTCTCTGAGCTCCTCTTGTTAATTAGATTATTTATTTATTTGTTTATGTATTTATTTATTTATTTTTCCCGGTATTTGTTTTTTTTTTTTTTCTGGTGGTAGAGCTTAATTTGGGCCTTCATGCCAGTCGGTCTTTCACTACCCTGTAAGGAGAACTATTCTAAAGTAATTAGCAGAGGAAAAGGTAAGCAAAGTTCTCTGCCAGTTTATAAGAATAAACTTCGTTTATAAAATATAGGTTGGGAGAGAGTTAGGAATGTTTCGTACAGCATGCTTACCTTGCAGCCCTGGTTTTACCATTCAGTTGTACTGTCTTAACCTTACCAGAGCATGAAAAAAAAAAAAAAACACGAATTGGAGAACAAATATATTTAAGAAATTCAAATACATTTTTTAGGAAATTCAGATACCTTTTCGGAGCGTCATGCTTCCCCTTCAGTATCTCCATACTGAAGAGGAGACATGATTCTCCAAAGCTGTGTATGACTTTCCTAAATATGTTTGTTCTCCAGTTTTTATTTTTATTTTTTTTTTTCAAGTTTCAAAGTTCGACACTGATATGTTATTATCTTACCTGAGCATCTCGCGCGCAATCCCATCATCAACTCCCGATGCGTTTCCATCCTTCCGTCTTTCATCTTCATTTTAGTTTTCTGTTAAAGAAAACTAGTGTGCAGACTTTGTCTGTCCGTGTGCACTTTTTTCTGCCCGCACTTTTTTCTGTCCGCACTTTTTCTGTCCGCCCTCAGATCTTAAAAACTACTAAGGCTAGAGGGCAGCAAATTGGTATGTTGATCGTCCACCCTCCAGTCATCAAACATACTAAATTGCAGCCCTCTAGCCTCAGTAGTTTTTATTCTATTTATGGTTAAAGTTAGCCACAATCGTGCCTCTGGCAACGATACAGGATAGACCACCACCGGGCTGTGGTTAAAGTTTTATGGGACGCGGATCATACAGCATCATGCCGAAACCACCGAAAGATAGATCTATTTTCAGTGGCCTTGATTATACGCTCTAGCGGGTGTACAGAAAACTCGATTGCGCCGAAGAAACTTCGGCGCATATTATTACTTGTTTCTTTTCGTTCTCAGTTCCTCATCTATTCTCAGAAGTGATGTTACACCTTTTCAATCCAACGTAATTCAACTCCCCTTCTCTTCTACCTACTTCACTCAACCGAAAATTCAGTCTTCAAAAGTGCTTACTCCGCCTGCACAGAACTGCATTCTCTTCAGACAGCGTCGTTTTATTCCGAGAATCATTTGCTCATTAACGACTTTCTTCCCCAGTATTGTTTTATCTCCAGTACAAATTCTCCTTTCATCCCTCAAGTACTTGCTTCAGTTCACGATTATATTTCCACTGATTATCACAGTTTTCTCTCGTACTTTCTACGTGAAAGTATTATTCTTCCTTTAGTGCATCTCTGTAACAATATCTCCTTATGTCCCATCCATAACTGTATTTCAAATAGTGTCCAGTAATGACTCTCATATCTTTATCTTTATGTTTGTTCCTTCTTATTAAATTATCTATACTTAAAGGAGGCAGTACGTAATGTGCCCGTTCTTGAATTTGTAATATATAGGCTACTTACCACCCACTTTCTCAACTTTGGTGTCTTTAACCCTCACCCATTTTTCTATCATTTTCTCCGTTCATGTTATTCATACTTCCTTTTAAAAAAAACTCGCTTGTATAGTTATAAACAAGTTCTAAATTCCTCCTCTCCTGTTAAAACTACCACCTATTATTCATTTCACTTTACAGTCTCCCTGAGGATGTTGTGCAGTAGGAACCTCGAAAGTTCAGGCGAAGATGCAATTTGTTAATTTACTTTTTCTTTTCGGGTAACTGATCTCTTCTTTTTGTATTTCCTGTTACCTTCTGTTACTTCTTTCAAATAAACACCACACTCTTTGTAGGCTTGAATTTCAAGTCAGTGGCTCATATGGTGGGCTTGTTCCATATGAATAGAGTTCATCTTCTTACTAATAATAATAATAATAATGATAACCAGGTAATGATCAGATATATCTCCAGCATAATAATACTACTAATAATAATAATAACTAGGTAATGATCAGATATACATCCAAAAAGTTAAGTATATCTTAGTTTAACCAGACCACTGAGCTGATTAACAGCTCTCCTAGGGCTGGCCTGAAGGATTAGATTTATTTTACGTGGCTAAGAACCAATTGGTTACCTAGTAACGGGACCTACAGCTTATTGTGGAATCCGAACCACGTTATAGCGAGAAATGAATTTCTATCACCAGAAATAAATTCCTCTTATTCTTCATTGGCCGGTCGGAGATTCGAACTCGCGGCCAACAGAGTGGTGGCTGAGAACGGAACCCGCTAGCTCAACGAAGAACTAGATATACATCCTAATAATAATAATAATAATAATAATAATAATAATAATAATAATAATAATAATGATAATAATAACAATCAGGTAATGATCAGATATACATCCAGCAACTCCTTGTTTTGAATTCCACCATTAACTGACTAGTTCATGTTCATGCACTGTGCTAACACATTACCCAGCACATCATTCTTAGCGGACTAAAGTGGCTGTAATTTTTTATACTAGCTAAATCTGATTGCCTCGTAATAGCGATTACATTCGCTGAGAGATTTATTGCAGGGGTTAATCGGATTGTATAAATCCGTCGGCCGTCCGTTCCCTCGACAAGAAACCCTCTTCATTTGTGTTTTTGTTTTACTTTTGGGATTTATTCTTATCTATATTAATTTTTAGAATTTATTTGATTTCGTTCCTGTGTTATCGTATTTCTTAACAGATATTTATTATTTTTTTTTTTTGCTTTCATAATTTTGAATTACTTCTATGATTTATTCTTCTTTCCTGTAATTTTTATAATTGACTAGCTAACGTAAAAACTCAAAGCGTAGAACACACCCAGACCGTAGAATAGGCTACACCCAAAGCATAGAACACATTCAAAACGTAGAACACACCTGGATATTTATTTAACCCAACCTTCTATTCGACAGAAAAGGAATCAAACCTATTTATAGTGTAATATCAAAGAATTTTTATATATAGGTTTTTAACAATATAATTACAGTATACAAATTATAAAGTGATATCTTTCACAAATTCACTATAACACAAAACTTGGTTGTAAACATTTTTAGTTTCACCATCAGGAGCAAGAATAAATTAATTCTTGGGTGATCCCACCCTTGAGCAAGCAACATTAATTTGTCCATGGGAAAAACATGACGATCTCAGATCCACTCCAGAGTACTTAATAGACTGTCCCTGTGCCTGTGCCTTGTTGATCGTGATCGAGAACGCAAGTCTCGCTGGAAATTGCAATCTCTTAAAGTTAAAAGGGAGATCCGTCGGGATGTGTGGTATCCGTGGGATAGTAACTGTTTCACCCTCTCCTCTTCCTGTTAAAATAGTTGCTTCAATTACATTGCCAAACATTTTTGACATTTTATATTTCACCCCTCCTCACCCCACAACCTTCCTATTGGAGCTGAACTTGGACTTGAAGGGCATCGGGAGTGCCAAACATTTTTGACATTTTATGTTTCACTCCTTCTCACCCCACAACCTTCCTATCGGAGCTGAACTTGGACTTGAAGGGCATCGGGAGTGCCAAACATTTTTGACATTTTATGTTTCACCCCTTCTCCCCACAACCTTCCTATCGGAGCTGAACTTGACTTGAAGGGCATCGGGAGTGCCAAACATTTTTTGACATTTTATGTTTCACCCCTTCTCACCCCACAACCTTCCTATCGGAGCTGAACTTGGACTTGAAGGGCATCGGGAGTGCCAAACATTTTTGACATTTTATGTTTCACCCCTTCTCACCCCACAACCTTCCTATCGGAGCTGAACTTGGACTTGAAGGGCATCGGGAGTGCCAAACATTTTTGACATTTTATGTTTCACCCTTCTCACCCCACAACCTTCCTATCGGAGCTGAACTTGGACTTGAAGGGCATCAGGAGTGCCAAACATTTTTTGACATTTTATGTTTCACCCTTCTCACCCCACAACCTTCCTATCGGAGCTGAACTTGACTTGAAGGGCATCGGGAGTGCCAAACATTTTTGACATTTTATGTTTCACCCCTTCTCACCCCACAACCTTCCTATCGGAGCTGAACTTGGACTTGAAGGGCATCGGGAGTGTCACTATTCATCTCAGCGACCTCAAAAAGTATGGATTAGACAGTAATATCTGTCTTTTTCGGCTGTTTTTACATGTCACTCCCTTCCGACCCCCACCCCCTTTGGTGCCACTGATGTCTTACCCCTACGGTATTCTTTTCCAGATAGTAAGTCATATGTATACCGAAATGAGGTATGACAAACCCGGAAAGTTGACTTAGTTACTAAGTCTACGGCAGAACCAGCCCCATTTCAGGGAAGGCCTTCCCACCCCCACCCCCACCTCCTTTGCTGCCCTTTGGTGCTAGTGATGTCTTACCCCTACAGTATTGTTTTCCATATAGTAAGTCATAAGTATACCACTTTTGGTTGAAATTGCTCCATGCGTTTCAGAGTTATGCTGGAACATACACACACACACACATACATCCATTTCGTTTGTATGTTCTCGTATTTCTTAAGATATTTTTTTAATTTATTTGCTTTCATATTTTGTTAAAATGATCTTTTATCTTTAATTTCTTCTTTATAATTATTTTTAGTATTTATTTAATTTCCTTTGTATGTTCTCATATTTCTTAATAGATATTTTCCATATATTTATTTGCTTTCATATCCTGTAGAATTTGTCTTTTACTATCTTTTATTTTTTTAGATGCTTTCATTCCTTACGAAATATATCTTTAATTTTTATGCCAACTTTTACATTTTCTCTCCTCAATTATGTGAGAAGAGGTGGCAACACGGGTGTACTTTTTGTAAGACTCATGTACATTGACTTACCACAGCCATAGAACAGTTAGATCTATATGGGTAAGGCAAAAATTTGTCATTTATAAGTTTACAGATGTTTCATGAGTCATTAAAGCCAAAATGTATCATGTACCACCTCGTGCAACGTTTAATGCCTCAATGTATCATATGTTACCTGCAAATTCAAAGCAAAAATTTGACACATATTTTTAAAAAGATGTATTATGTATCATCAAGGTCAAAACGTATCATGTATCATCTAGTGCAACGTTTATGGTCAAAATGTATCAGATGTTACACGCAGCTTCAAAACAAAAATATGTCATATATTTTTTAAAAGATGTATCATGTATCGTTAAGCCTTGTATCATCTCGTGCAGCGTTGAAGGCGGAAATGTAGCATGCAGTATATAGAAATTCAAAGTAGAAATATGCCATATACATTTTTAAAAAGATGTATCATGTATCACTAAGGCCAAAAAGTATCATGTATCATGCAACGTTTAAGGCCGAAATGTATCATTTGGTATATGGAAATTCAAAGCAAATTTTCCATACATAATATTAAAAAGATGTATCGTGTATAATTATTAACGACAATGCGTATCGTGTATCATCTCAGGACTATTTTTCATGTATCATTAACGCGAAACAGGGTGATCCATCATAAAGATAATATTGCGTCATTTGTCGTAATGCTTTACAAAACGAGTAGATAAAAAGGGCTCATTATTTACATACATACGCGTCATTATTATTATTATTATTATTATTATTATTATTATTATTATTATTATTATTATTATTATTATTATAAAAGCAAACAACAAATCCATGTTAACTCGTTTGAAACTGGCATTATAACAACGAAGGTCATCGACGCTAATGTAAGTCAAGCTGTTTTTCAGCTTTTTTTTTCCAACTTTGTTCAGCTTTTTTTTTTTTTTTTTTTGCCGTGGAGAAACTTTGCGAAGGAGACGCATTACGTAGCTTAAGCTTAAAAGGCTTTGGGATGACAACTTTAATGGAAGTCATGCTGAAAGTTGGGAAAACTTGATGTAATTGTGAGAGGATGTCACCTTTCTATTATTATTATTATTATTATTATTATTATTATTATTATTATTGCTATTATTATTATTATTATTATTATTATTATTATTATTAACATTAGTAGTAGTAGTAGTAGTAGTATTGTTACTTTTAATGATATTATTGCCAAAAAATATCAATTTTATCGCCATCAATTTCATTATTATTATTATAATTATTATTATTATTATTATTATTATTATTATTATTATTATTATTATTGTTGGCAGAAGTGTTAGTATTTTTGCTATTACTGTTGATATTAATGCAAAAAGTTATCATCAGTTTTATCGTCACCAATTTCATTATTATTATTATTATTAGTAGTAGTAGTAGTAGTAGTAGTAGTAGTAGTAGTGGTGGTGATGTTGCTATAATTGATGTGTTTATTGCAAAAAAAATTATCATCAATTTTGTCGCCATCAATTTCATTAATATTATTGTTATTATGTGCGATATAATTCAATAAATCTGTAAATTGTTCAGTTCATCAGTTCATGAATGATTGTCCACGGTCAGAATTAACTAATAATAATGTTAATGATAATAATAATAATCATAATCATAATATCCTTTTTGTCACCTCAGGGCCACATACAGAAATTAAAAATGTAGAGATATTACAATACATGAAATTAAGATACACCGGATAAGAAGCTATAACAGTACAACCAAACAGTTGCATAGAAGACCAATAATAAAATTAATCATAATAATGATAATAATAGTAATCATGATAATAACCGTAATAATAATTTCCATAAATCCTCGATCGGCTGAGCGCTTAATCGGCGCACGTAAGCAAATTGTGCCATTTGCTTATATTTGCTTCATTGTGTGTGTATATATATATATATATATATATATATATATATATATATATTTGTATTTGTATTTATATCTATATATACATATATATATACGTATGTATGTATATGCGTGTGTGTGTTTGTGTGTTGGTTCTGTGTTTACATATACAGACAAATGAAAGTGGTTTTGTTTTAGTAAACGCTGTCAATGAACTGGTGATTATGGCGTCATCCAACCTGTGAAGCTCTTTTAAACTTTGTGAAATTTCTTTCTTGTATTTTATCAAAAAAAGTATCATTCTTGATTCAGCTCTTGAAGAATGAATGAAGGCGACGAGAGGTTACGTGTTTGCTAAATATGTGTCTGTACCCAGAATTACGCACCAATTCTGCTTGTATGCATAGAGACTTCCACTCATAGATATGTGCATTCTAAATATTGTATATGCGTATATATATGTATATTTGTGTATACATATATACATATATATGTGTATATATATGTATATATGTGTGTATATATATTTATTTATCGTCCGCGTGTGCGCGACAATACGTAGGTAGAACAGCAAAGTAAATATCCCCCAATTTACTCTTGTTGAGCCAAGGCACGACCCCAAAAAATTCGCGGGGATTCTTAATGGCCCACCATCATGGGTGTCAGGCAACGGCTAATAAAACTTGCGTGCTTTCGCGTGCTTGCGCGCTTGAGTAGTCATTTGTCGTGGGATGCTCTTGTTCGTGTGTTTGTGCGTGTGTGTGTGTGTGTATGTAGTGTGCGTTTGTTCCAAGCAATTTATTTAGACTTCGAGCACAAAAAAACACGCCACTTTGGAGCTGAAATTAAATTTTGTTTTTGGAATATGTGATGTTGATCTAAGTACAAATTCTTCACTTGTACCTGTTCTCTAGGTTCTTTGTAAGTTATTTGTTTGTGCTTTGTAATAGCTTTCGTGTTCACTAAAGGTAAGGAGTAACAGAAAAAGCCCGAAATGGACAATCAACAACGTACTTCTCTTCAAAGCAAAAGTCCACGAATATTATAAGCCCATATTTTTGGGAAACCTAAGTCATAGGAAGCGAGTGAGTGCTTATGTTTAGTTAATTAAATGCTCATTTTTCCCCCTGAATGAAACCGAGCCTTTTAGTGCAAAAATTGAAAATGTATAATGCTGAAATATCTCAGCCGTGGAGATAAGTGAAAAGATAATTAAATTTGAGCGTTGAAAGCTTTAGATTAAACTTCACATACGAGAAAGAAAAATGCTTTTGGAAGGCACTGTATGCTTGTCTTATGCTTCAGGCGGAAAGAGGCCATTATTATTCATTGCAAACAAAGTTGATTTTGCTTTTTGTGGGTGTTGTGTTTACGGTTTAAAGTGAAAAAGAAATCCTAAGTAAATGAAAAATTCGTTCTTAAGCAAAATGTTGTGTAAATGACCTCATGTAGGCCAGGCTGCTAATTCTGACTTTTGTTTATGAAAATCTAGTGTTTAATTTCATCATACATGGCTCTCTCTCTCTCTCTCTCTCTCTCTCTCTCTCTCTCTCTCTCTCTCTCTCTCTCTCTCAAATAAGTACATGGTATTTAGTTTCTGGAATCATATCTTTAAATTTATTTAATGTTTTCATTGTAATTTACATATCAGAAGTAGAAGTCGCTGAATCAGTTCCATTAAAACCAAAACGAAAATATTTTAGACTATGACGTCATCATGGTTGCCTGAGAAAACGGCTGGAAAACCTGTTTCACCTGGTCTACGTCACGGCGTACAGCAGGAAAGTTGAACCTTGAAAATAACTGGGGAATTTAGTGATAAATAAATTCTTTGTACTAACACATTTACGGAACCGCTTTTTGTAAAAAATTTTCCATGGGCAAATATGACTGGATTTTTAATGAAGAAGCAGAATTGCTTACGTAGCTGTGCTGGAAGCTGTGACGTGGATCACTGGCCAAAGAAGTTTGGAAACAAGGTCTACAGACCTTGGCTGGAAGGAACAAGGTAGAGCCATTTCACTTATGTACCAAGGAAGCTTTGGGACTCAATGTACGCCGCTGTTCGAACCCTGTAGGCATCGAATATATTTTTTTTACGTCTATTCTATTTTTAAGGGACTGCTAGTATTTGTGACATGCCTTGTTGATTGTTGTTGTTATTGTGATATATGTTAACGATAGTGAATAAACATGCATCAGGGTCTACAAATGCTTCTATGTAAACACTGAATGTACGGAATGAGTGAGAATGTTTTACTTGAAACTGCGCGCGCAGAAAACAAAATAGATTATACTCAGTCGCTCTTTAATGATTGAACATATACTTTTTTAGACTCTAAGGTCTGTTGTAAATGTATAAGCATTGATTTTTTAATAGCTTTACTGTAACAATGCTAACGGCCCACATAGAGCCACTGGAACTCACCTGGATTTGATTCCTTTACAAACGAGAGAGAGAGAGAGCGATAATGAAAGGATAATGAATAACTTAAAACCCCGAAGTCATTGACCAATTCTTCTCTAAAAGATCTTGGATCCATAATCCATATCCTTCTCAATATCAGATTAAATCATTCATGGTCCAATGCCCCACCCATTCCCCTTTTCCTTATTTGGTTAAAGATAAAAAGCTAGTGATTTAGTGATCTGGTTGAGAAAAAGTCATTTGACTGGAAAAAAATCAGTGATTTGGTTGAAAAAAAGTTATTTGGTTGAAAACAAATAAAAATCAGTGATTTGGCTGAAAAAAATCTGTGATTTGGTTGAAAAAAAAAAAGAATCGGTGATTTTGGTTGAAAAAATCAGTGATTTGTTGAAAACAAAATTAATCAGTAATTTTGGTTGAAAAAAAATCAGTGATTTGGTTGAAAAAAAAACAAAAGTAAATGATTTTGTTGAAAAAATCAGTGATATGTTTGAAAGCAAATAAAAATCAGTGATTTGGTTGAAAACGAAAAGAATCAGTGATTTTGGTTGAAAACAAAAATCAGTGATTTGGTTGAAAAAAATATTTGGTGTAAAAAAATCATTTATTTTGTTGAAGACCAAAAAGTCACTGATTTGGTTGAAAAAAAATCAGTGATTTGGTTGACAACAAAAAAATCAGTGACTTAGTTGAAAACAAAATAAAATCAATCATGCTAGGAATATTTCATTTTTAAACATTTTATGACCAAATGTAGGCGAAAACAGCATTCTAATACAGTGGAAAGTTTTCCACTGTATTATAATGCTGCAGAAAGTTTGTTTAGTAAATGATCTTCATGAAATATACAGCAATAAAAATAATAAAATCTGCGATGTATTATTTACTGACATGACTAAATTTTGCATATAAAATCGTTGCACTATCTCCGGAGAGTATGCAATCTCTGAAAGCTTGCTGTTCAATGCACAGATTTTTGCAATAAAATTATTGAGTGGTGCCAGGGAGTACAAGCCTCCGTGGCACAATCGGTTAGCGCGTTCGGCTGTTAACCGAAAGGTTGGTGGTTCGAGCCCACCCGGGGGCGGAATCTTTTGCTAATTAGCCATTCCATATGCAAATAAGCAACATTATGATCTGCACATAACTAAGTGGATTGTCAGGATACTCTTTCCTTAATGGCTGGTCATCTGAGCTCAGTCTGTTTTGTTTAGCCTGTCTTAATACCCATGCTTGGGTAATCACTTCATTAACACAAGGCATTGTCTATGCTGCATCAGTAGTCAATAATTCTACCTTGAATTGGCTTATTTACCTTGAAGCCTAGCTTGACATAAAGCATCCAACCTCAACCTTATTCATTATGTTGAACGATGAAGGCAACTACTATTTATTTTGCCAACTACAGTTCCTTTGTTACTTTATAAGTAAATTATTGCCCATACTTTTAATTTCAAACTTTGAAATGTGGCTTATATTTCTGAACAAGAAAGAAGGAAGCTCAATTTTGCCAAAATCGCCTTAGCCACGAGTTATGCCTTTGACTGACAGTGGGTATGTTGACCTCCCACTTGCATTATGACACGAAATCATGACGGCTTGACTTTGAAACTGGCTTTGAATTCTGCCTTGAAGTTGTACTTTGAAATAGGCTTTCAGCTGCAACTCAAATAATAGTAATAAATGCGAAAATAAATTTCTGCAAATATGCTCTAAGCATTTTGCCATTCTGGGACATGTGCCTGAAACTGTGACGTAGGAGCACATTCAAAAATGACCTTGACTTCAAATTTTTACCTTGAAATTTAACATGAGTGAACTTTGGTAGAAAACATAAACCTCTGCTGGCCACACAAAACGCTTACTATAAACAAAAAATAAAAATCCTGTACTTTATAATGAATGAGATGGTTTCCATGGCGACAACTAGTCAAATCTCCATCAAAATTCACCAAATGTTAATCATTTGGAAGGCGTCACGCACTGGTGGTTGTCAGCAGACACAATTAAAAGCCGTCTGCCCATTCTCGAGATAATTTGCGACTTATAGACAAGCAGTTTTAAGTGTAGAGATGATTATTTACAGTTCCTCATTCTGATTGACTTCTTCTTCTTGTTTTTTATTAAGCTTTATTAAGCTTTGTGCCAGCACGGGCTCTTGCTCACAGAGCAGCCCGTAACAGATTGACTTGAGATTGAATAATAATTTGTGTATTAAGCAGTTGGATCATATATGTACGTTCTTTCTAAACTCTCTCTCTCTCTCTCTCTCTTCTCTCTCTCTCTCTCTCTCTCTCTCTCTCTCTCTCTCTCTCTCTCTCTCTCTCTCCCCAGATTGACACTGTTTCCCTATGTTCTCATATTGCTAAAAGAAGTCTGCCTTTGAAAGGGAAGTCTGTCGACACCATTTCCCTAATAAGAACGTCAGCGAGCAGAAGCGAAAAGAATATATATTGCCTTGGTCTGAAAGACCAGGTTAGTCCATTCAGGCGCTGTCAGTCCATTGAGACCGGAGCTCTTCAGCTTGCATTCGGCATAGACTAGGAAATGAGGCTTCAGAGACGGGGATGTGAGAGAGAGAGAGAGAGACAGAATTAGAGTACTGGCTCAGGCAATCTTGTGAGTGTGTATACCATACCAATAAATAGCACTGCTTTTGAGACACTGCTCTGAAGAAATATTTCAGAAAGACAGAAGTCTGTCGGACATTTGACGGGGAGCGGATTTTATACAACTAACTTAGCTTAGACTAGAATAAAACAAAATACAAAATCAAAAGAAAAATGTAAATGAAAAACTGACTGGTACTACACACGAACGTTATATAGATTAGGCAAACTAGAAGCAATCTTGGCAGTTGTATTTCTTGGTAACACAGGGAAAGCCAGAGAATCATTAATTTATAGGAGTATGGAAACTTCGATCAACATTTAAGTAAAAAACACATAAATGAAAAAGGGACCTTGATATATGACTGAAAGCAACAACCCTGGAAATACAAAGGAGAAAATAGATTCATTTTTTACTTACGCGTGACTCAGGGATTTTTGCTGATTTTAGCTCTTATCTATTATGATATCATGTGAGCTGGAATTGTGGTTTTGCAAAATAAAATAAAAAGAAAAATATTGAAAACTATTTGCATAATTCGCTAAAATTAGCGTAATTTTACGAGTATCTTGGAAAAGAGGCCTGCAGAATTGGAAGTATTCACTCTCAACTCCCTACACCGTGTGCATTTGCATGGCCTCTTTCCGTTAATTTTTTTTTTTTTATTTTGCCACCTTATAGTGTGCCCGGTCTCGGGGTATTATTAATATATATGTCTGGCCTGTAAGTCACACGTAGCAAGTGACAAAATGACATTCTCAATTCTCTGTTCACAGAAGTAACGCCAGCTTCAGAATTCATTATTTACTTTATACACGTTTCATTCAATCATGGTCCTCAACATTTGATATCAGATTTTCCGTTTACTGTTGTGTTGTTGTTGTTTATGATTAAGCTGGCGCCATGCTAGCACGGGCTCTTGCTCATAAAGCAAGCGACAAGTATTACCATGACTCTTGACAATTGACCACTAAAAGTGCCTCGTGTGCGGCTTAACCGTTTGACATAACGAACTCTATTCTTGACCACTAATCGCTCACCACAGTTCCCTTGGCCGAGAAAATGGTCTTGGTCTCCTGACCACTATTTGTTTGGTGGTCGACCATAATTATTGACGTGTGTGTGTGTAGCATTACACGGAAATGAATGTGTTTTGTTTTTAACACAGTTTAGAGTGTGCCACCTGTCACTAAAAAGGTGTCCCTTGTGTATAGGAGGGGAAAGGGGGTGCTGGTTTGTTCCGGAATAATAAAAATTCTTCCTTTCCACGTTCGAGTAAAACTTACAGATTTTAGTTTATGTAAGTTTTTTATGGCTTGAGATCAGTGGAAAATGCCAGAAGCGCTTATCAGTTATCTTTGGATGACAATTGTTCACAAGGTAAGGTGAATATGATATTAAACTATATTCATGGTTAAATATTTGTGAATACAAATAAGTTACGCTTTTAGGTGTAATAAATATATATCTATATATATGTATGTATATATATATATATATATATATATATATATATATATATATATATATATATGTATATATATACTATATATATATATATATATATATATATATATATATATATATATACTGTATATATACATATATATATATATATTAAATGTATGTATGCATGTATACACTATGTATATATAAGAGTAATGATAATGTTGACCTTCACTGTATTGCTCAACTATTATGTACTCATCCCTTAATTTTCAATAATCCGTATTGTGTCGGCTTGACGTACAAAGCTGGTCAAGAGCTTTTTCATAACTTCATTACGATAAAAGCAATTATCGCGTGGAATCAGTTATGGTCGCATTTGGCTTCGAACGATATTGCCAACATTGGACTGGACTGTTATTTTCCGCTTTCGATTTGGGTTGAGTGATTTTGTTGAAATGAAACAAAAAAGAAAAATAATTCATTTTAGAACTACGACTTTTTTATATTTTGTAGCAAGATATATGAGAGAATAACATTCATAATACAATGGGAAAGTTTTCCACGGAGTTCTTTCATCACACACACACACACACACACACTACAGAAAGTTAGTAAAGGATCCGTATAGAATATATATATATATATATATATATATATATATATATATATATATATATATATATATATATATATAAAATCTCCCATTTAAGTTTAGATTGATGTGACTATTAACTGTATCTATAAGCTGGTTGGAGTCCTCCCGAAAGTACAATCAGTGGAAAAGTGTTCAGTGCACAGTTTATTCAATAAAACAACTGAGTGCCAACCTCAGCTTCAAGCCTCCGTGGCACAATCGGTTAGCGCGTTCGGCTGTTAACCGAAAGGTTGGT
>NC_089791.1:51180382-51182882 GCF_040412425.1 Macrobrachium rosenbergii | reverse complement strand
AACAGGAGGTATAGACAATACTAGAGAGTATATTTTGGGTGGATTCTGGAGAAGGAGATTTGTGATAATAGTTCTGTAGATATGAAGGGAGGGGGAAGGAAAATGAGGAATAACCAGACTTCTTTCTTCCTTTAGTATTATTATTATTATTATTATTATTATTATTATTATTATTATTATTATTATTATTATTATTATTATTATTCAGGAGATGAACCCTATTCATATGTAACAAGTCCACTACAGGGGCCATTGACTGGGAATTCAAACTTCCAAAGAATATGGTGTTCGTTAGAAAGAACCAACAGTAGGCATCGAGAAATGTTAGAAAAGATTTTCAAATTAGGAAAAGGAATGAACTGGAGTAATTTGCAGAAAAAAGTGTCTAAATAGGATGCGAATTAGTAAGTTATTTGTTTTATTCATGAGTTAGGAACGGCTCAGATCAGGATAAAAAAGATTGGAATAGGTGGAGATAGTCTAGTATTGACTTAGATTATCAGCGTATAGATCAATTAGCGCTGATGACGTGAGTCCTTATCTTTTACGTTGATTGCTTAATCTAACTCTGTAAACAGGCTGACAACTCTGGTTGCCATCGAAGTTTGATGTCACATTGAGGGATGATTACCAAGTCACCTGTGGCAACTGCAGTTTCACAGAGTTTTTTATATTTAGATTATTATGTACAGTATTGTATTCCTCTTTATTTATGTAATTGGTGGATTACTTGAATTACGAATTATTAGACATAAATAGCATAATTACGTAGTTCATGTGACTATGTTGCCATAATGTACGGCAAATTGATACTGTTACAATTACAACTGTCAGATTTAAGTGCTATATAATAATAATAATAATAATAATAATAATAATAATAATAATAAAAATAATAATAATAATAATAATAATAGTAGTAGTAGTAGTAGTAGTAGTAGTAGCAAGAGTCTTGACTTGGGAAAGCAAATCCACTGTGATTTGTGGGCACGTTTATTTAAAAATAAATCACTGCGGAGAGCTTTCGGAAATCTGTTCGATTCACCTTTTGAAAATGGGAATCGAACAGATTCTCGAAAGCTCTCTATATAGATTTATTCTTAAATATATTTGTACCCATACATAATCATGAACTTGTATCTCCAATAATAATAATTATATGAAGGCGCAAAAAATCTCCATAGCAGTTTTTCCTTTGTTGACAAAATATCTAACAGAAATTCGCTTGAACTCTCAGACGAGCACAAACCATTATTCCCTTCCGTGTAACGAGTCAAACGTCTATGCACTGATGCCCCTCACAGTTTTAATATTCAGTATTGCTGAAGCCTGACATGGAAAGCCAATTATAAGTGCTTTTTATGACTACATTACGCTGAAAGCTGTTATCGCATGGAACCACTTTTGGTCGCTGTTGAATGATGCTGCAAGCAGCATTGAATTTGCCTGCCATTTTTTATCAGCTCTGGAAAGAGCTGATCATTTCCCAAATCATCATTTGGCTGTGCGCTTCGTTTCCGCTCTGCAGTTGGTTCTCGTTTTGTTTTATTCCTCCCAGAAAGAAGGTATATTATTATTATTATTATTATTATTATTATTATTATTATTACTGATCTGATTTGAATCAAATTATTCCTCCCAGAGAGAAGTTTTATTATTATTATTATTATTATTATTATTATTATTATTATTATTATTATTATTATTATTATTATTATTATTATTATTCCTTACCTCCTCTTACTTCTTCCTAATGAACACCATATTCTTCGGAAGTTTGAATATCAAGGCAGTGGCCCCTGTGGAATTGTTCCATATGAATGGGGTTCATCTGAATAACAAAAATATTACTGATCCGATTTTTACTTCATAGGCAAGTACCTGTACGGTTATTGATTTATTAACCTAAGTGAATGTTAAGCTTGATCTATTTCTCAAGGTTACAGGTCATTTTAAAGGTCAAGAGGTTATTATTATTAGTTTGATCTATAATATTTGTGTACAAGGGGTGACACATGAGGCTTTCATAGGTAAGATAACTGTTACATTCCTTCTTGCTTATAATGCGTTCACGTAACTAAGCAATTGTTCCCTTTCAAGCCACATTATGATCTTGAGTAAACACTTCGTGCGATTAGACTAAATAATTCGCCCCCGGGTGGGCTCGAACCACCAACCTTTCGGTTAACAGCCGAACGCGCTAACCGATTGTGCCACGGAGGCATGAAAATAGGGGGTGCAACTTGCGCTATTAATTGTTCCAGAACAACAGGTGGTGGCCTCTTAATTTCCTTATTTACTAAATAAATATTACTATATATTTCTACATACTACAGTATATATACAAACATATACATAACATTAAACAATTATGAAGTAATTTCATAACCCAGCTTGAGTCCTGCTTTTACACCAAACCAGTCACTCTCCTCTATATATTCCGTTACAATGAATGGCTAAGGTCTCATGCCAGTTGAGATACAAAATAACGCAATTTTCA